>NC_012874.2:36378051-36678051 GCF_000003195.3 Sorghum bicolor | reverse complement strand
CCGTATAAACCCCCCTCCCCTGCCTCCGTGGTCTCAGTATCCAAAACCCTAATTTCTATTCTCCCCTGCAGCTACAGCCGCTCACTGCTCTTAGTCTCAGCCCTCGGCCCCTCGCCCTCTCCTCTCCTCGGTGCACTGCGCCACCGCCTGCGCTAGGCCGCTCGACGCCTCGACGGCGACTTCGTCCTCGACTCCGGTGACTCTAGCAATCGTAGTCATCTCTCTCTCCTCGCCTCACAGTCGCCTCACGACGTCATCTGCGCTTGACATCGGCACGCCACCGTCTTTGTCTTGGACTCCGGTGACCGACGACCCCATCTTTGTCCACGCCTGATGCCTCCCTCTTTGCCTCTACCGAGGATCTACCTTCTTCCTCTCCTTCACATCTCCCCCATCTAGATCTCGGTGATATGTGAGTTTGTCGTCCTCGTCTGTCCCTCCGCCACCGCTCGTCATCGTTGTTGACAGTGTTTGTTGTCTTCTTCCTCTCTAGCATCTCGGTCTTCGTCCTCTCCGGCACCGGGCTCCGGTGGCGCAGGTAATCCCTAACCCTAACCCTAGTTGATTTGTGCTTTCTTTTTGTTTTGCAGGTCGGTAGCCGATGCTTCCTCCTCTAGTTGTGGTCTAGAGGGAGCAAGGCGGCTACCCGCACCACCGAGGAACGAAACTGGAGAGAGGATGACTGCAGAGGATGGTGAGCTACCTCCTGAGGGTGAGAATGACAACGACAGTGGAGACGATGCTGCTGCTTTGTTTGGCATTGATGTCGGGGATGGAGATGGCTCTAGTGCTCCTATCCAAATCGATTTGGAGGGCAACGGTGCAGAGGACCAACGACAACAGTAGACTCTGCTCCTTCTATTGCTGCTAAACCTAAAGGTACCACTGATAAGCGCAAATCTCCTATCTGGAATGATTTAGATGAGATTTCTGAGGAGATAAATGATAAGACTACTTGTATTAAGACTATATGTAAAATGTGCAAAATTACCTTGTTTGCTAGATCATCTGCTAGCACTAGTCATTTAATAAGGCATCAAAAATCATGTAAAATGAAAACTGACCAATGTGCTAGGGTTCAGTCTAGGCTTTCATACAATCCTAATGGTTCTGTTTATAATTGGGACTATAAACCAAAGTTGCTAGAACTGAAATCTGTTGTTTCATTACTAGACTTGATCTTCCTTTAAATATTGTTGAGTCTGATGCTTTTGAAGAATATATTGTTAAAGCTCATAACCCTAGATTTGTAAAGGTCACAAGGCAGACCACTACTAGAGATTTTGCTAAGCTTTTTAGTGAACGTCGTAATGCAATTTAAAACAGTGTCCTATCTGGTGCTTCTTATGTTGCATTGACATTTGACATTTGGGCTGGCAATGCAAGACTACATCAGTGTAGTTGTTCATTGTGTCAGTTCTGATTGGGAGTTGTGTAAGAAGGTAATTGGTCTAAGGTTGGTTGACTCAAAGCATACTGGTGAACACATTGCTAGAATAATTACTTTGTGTGATTCAAGAATTTGGTTTTCTTGACAAGATTATGTTTGTTACTCTTGACAATGCTTCTTCTAATACTAAATCCATGGGAATCTTAAATCCTATGTTTGCTGGTTACCTTGGTTCTGATCCTGCACCAGCAGATAAAGATCCTAATGTAAGGAAGTACTATCTTATACATCAACATTGTGCATGCCATATTATTAATCTCATAGTTAAATCTATCTTAAAAAGGATCAAATCCTACCTGGAGGACTTTAGAACTGCTATTATTTTCTTGAATTCTTCTAATACTAGAATTGCATCTTTTAAAAGGTACCGCCAAGGTGAGGGTCTTAGACCTAGAAAGTTTGGTTTAGACATGGATGTTAGATGGAATGCTACATACTTGGGGAAGGGCAAGGCGGTCATCCCTTCGCTGACCATGGAGGAGAAGGATCTACGGGAGTCTCTTGGCTCCTCGGCTGCACCTCCCTCCATCCGTAGGAGGACGGAGCCACCACCAATCAGAGGCCCTCTCGGTCAATTTGAGGACAACCGGGAGGAGAAGACAGATGTAGATTGGCTGATGCAAGTTACCGCCAGTCTTAGAGCTAAGAATAGAAAATTATAAGAGAGTATATCTGAGCACAAGATGGCAAATTTAGATATGGTAGATAATTTTCGCCATCTTCACATCAGCACTAGTGCAAAGCTTAGGCGCCTTGCAAAGGCTGTAGGGCACGAGGATCTCCTCGAGCCACCGTCTCCTTAGGATAGTGTAGTTTAGAATAACTAGGAACTAGTTTATTTTCCTCTAAATTTTCTTATTTTTCTATTCCAATTGTAAAAGTGACTAAGAATTTGAAGTTGTAAAGAGATGAATAAGATTGTTCATTCTGCTGGTGTGTTGCCACCAGCAGAACCTCTGCACCTGACGTTTCCCTCTTTATGTTCAGCACGCCGAAATGTCTATGTGTGGGGGGGATCGGTCGACCCCCCAACTATGTCACTGAGCAAAACGGAGCATGCCACTGGGTTAGAAATAGCCGAGAATGTCAACACACCGAAAAACATCCCACTAAGGGGATCGACCGATCCCCTCTGTTGTGCTCCTCGGGAAACCAACGTTGCAGTAGGACTTGATGATCGATGGGAGACACGTGCCAAGCTTGGGCACCCCACCATGGGGTCGGGCGCCCCCTCTGGGAAGTACTGGGCCCACCAACCAGTCTCAGCATGATGAACTACATCTCCCCGACTGGTTTGCCAACTATAACTGCCTCTCGTTTATTCAAATCTCTCCTGTATTCCATTTGCTTAAAATAAAAATAGTAAACATTTACATGTTGGGTATTTTAAACGCACATAGAAAAATCTGCAAGCGCACGGATACCAATGTAGCTTTCATCTGGAAGTATTCTAGAGTATCGATTTCCACAAAAAACATGAAGTGTACTAGAGAATCAAGGCCGTCTAAGGATAAAGATAAGAAGATATATATTTTTTGGTGGGTAGAGAGAAATCTTCTAGAGTTTTCTAAGTTGATTGGGTGATCAAAATCAGGCTTACTATACTTACCATGGAGCAGCAGGTCCTTTCCAACGTTTGAAAAAGAATAGGAAGAAGGTAATTGGGAGAAGGCTGCCTAAAGCTCTACGAAACACCAACCCGAGCAGGGTGGAATACAAACCCGAACAGGGCTGTCACCCCTAGGGCTACCACAGCTATCCGTGGAATTGGGCACAAACTCACGTAAATCCTAGTTTAGACACCACGTCTACACTACTATTTACTACTCTAATTATCTAGATTAACTAGAGCACTCAATACGAGTGGAGATCTAGTAAGTATAATAAATCAAGAATTAAATAAAGAACTAAAATTCGAAATAATAATTAAAGAACCTGGAGATTGTTGAGCGACGAACCAGATGCGGCAAAAATACAATGTTGAGGAAGATCGGACAGATCCGGCTCCTCCTTAGCTCTCTCCTCCTCTCTCCCTATTTTCTAGATACAACTAAACAACAAGAATTAGAACTAGAACAAGATGAACTAGAGGGACCTCTACTTCTCTACTAGATGAAATCCTAATTTCTGTTGTAGATGTAGCTAATGAAGGAGATGCGTCTAGGGGGGTCAGGGTCATATTTATAGCCCCCTAGGAAGCACCACAACCCTTGGATCAAACCGACCTAACGCTCAAGATTACTCCTCAAAGGCGATGGATCAGGAATCTGCGAGGTTGAAGCTGATTAGCTGCGACAGCCGGGCGGCCGCCCAAGGGGGTGGGGCAGGCGCCCATCCCTTATGGCCGTTTCCGTCCCATTCGTTCTGGTGTCTTCTCGAACCTTCTAGACTCCAAAAAAGTGTATTTTCATGTGAAATTCATATTCCTTCATCCGAGACTCCAAATAAGGCAAATTGTAACACCCTAGGTGTTAAGCATGCACTTAGTCTCATAAACCATCCATAAGCATTCTCATCAAGCATAGCATTACATGAGCATGTCATTCATCCAAGTGTGATTTTATGTGCTTTATTTTATGTGAATTAAATATGGTAAAAATATTATACTTGCTTCTAAATTTCTTGAAATACTCAAATTAGGTTGAAATATGTGTTAGAAGAATTAAGAGTAATTTTGTGAAATTTTTGGAGCTATAGAAATTGAGAAATTGATTTTATACAAAATTCCCAAAATGGATTTATTTGAAAACCTATAACTAGTTTTGAGTTGTATTTCAAATTCTATTTGGAATTTGTGATTTCAACCTAAAACAGAGTTGTAGAATTTTTTATTTAGAGCAACTTTTATTTTGGGAGAAAAAGTTGAAAAGGACTTTAAAATAGTCCAAATGAATTTAGAAAAAGATTGAGAAAAGAAATTCAAAAAAAATGGAAAAAGGGAAAGGGGGCGCTTGCAGGCCGCGGCCTCACTTCTGGCCCGCTGGCCGAAGCCGGCCCAGCCCGTGAAAGCCCTAGTTTGGTTTTGGATAATTGATGAAACCTATGTGTACTAACCTTTGTCGTGAGTAAAATATAAAGATAGGTTGGTACACATCAAGTGATGGAGCTAGATGATGGTCATGGTGATGGAGGTGACCAAAAGATGATATTCAAGTGCTCCAACTAGGAAAAGAAGAAAGAGAAAAACAAAATGGGCTCAAGGCAAAGGTATTTTTAATAGAGCCATTTTGTTTTGCCACTCAAGACACCTAGTGGGTGTGAGTGGATTTAGGATAGATAACCGTACTATAAAGAGGGGAAATCTTCAATTGCAATGGTTATCTAGTGCCACTAAATATGTTTCTCATTTGCATTTACCTAGCGCTTAGTGACGTTGTGAGCTGCATGAGAAAGCCTATAAAAATATTTGTGAAAAGCTAATTTAAATGTCCAATTTATTTTGGAATATTTTGGTAAAATTAGCTACTTGAAAAGGTGCTGAAAATTCACAGAAGGTGAACTGCTGTCCAGACGTAAAGGAACTGCAAGCTACTGAAACAAGCTGAAAGTTTTTGTAAGTAGCTGAAACAAACTGGAAGCAAAATCAGTTAAAATTAGTGCACAGCTCAACAGCAAGCATATGAAGGAAATTGCAAGAAGCTGGAAGCAGTCTCAACCGGTCACAACCAGTTAAATCCAGTGTGTAGGCCAACAGCAGGCAGGTGAAAGTCAGTTGGAAGCAGTTGCAGCTAGTTGGAATCAGTTGAAAGAATTCATAGCAGCTATTTGTTGTCTGTCTCGTGCGTAAGAAGGAAATGGCAGAGACCATACTTGCATGCGTGCACGTGGTGGAGCTCTTGCCAAAATAAATGAGAGAGAGAATGAGAAAGGTGATTTGTATGGCTGCATGCAAGTGTGAACACATCTTGATAAAAGGAGGCAACCATTGACCTTTGCTCTTCATAGAGTGGTCCACTCAAGTACAAGGAGGTACTTAATTATTTTGAGTTGCTGCTTGTCCATTCAGAGTGGAGAGTAGCAGGAGTGCATGTGCTGCCCGTTGAGGCAAACGACACTGTTGTTTTGCCCGTTGAAGAGCTGGCTGGCCAAGGAAATATAGGCCGAGCGCTCCCCTTCCTGGCTCTCCCTCGGTCTCGTGAATACAGAACAGAACGCTTCACTTCTTTCTTTCCAGAGAGCAGAGAACTCGAGCTCCCCTCTCCCTTCTCTCCCAAGTGCTAATCCTACGAGAGATTTTTGAGAGGCCTGCGTGATTGATTCAGTGAGCTCGTGAGCATCTCCTCCCTCTCCTCTCTCTCTCATAGCTTGGTGCTTATCTAAGAGAGGATTGAGGGAAACCCTAGGTGCATTTGAAACTGCATATTCTTGTGGCACTAGGTGATTATTGTGTATGTGGATTTCCTATTACTCTTGGTGATTGCCGTCACCTAGACGGTTGTGGATTTGTTGATTGGTGAGGGGGTTTGGTGATTGTGTCCGCCCCCAATCAAGGTGATATTTGTGAGGGGTTCTTGGGCTTATTCCCCGGCGAAGTACCAAAAGCCACTCTAGTGGATTGCGCGTGTCATTGAGCTACCTCACTTGTGGTAGGTCCTTGCGGTGCTCGTGGTGAGCTTGGGTGTGGAATCCCAATTAACCGCCGGATCACAAAGTGTTGGTCGACACAACGGGGATTAGCGTGCCGGCAAGCACGTGAACCTCGGGAGAAAATATTAGTGTCAATATTGTGATTGGTATTCTCCCGGTGATTATATTGATATACATTGTGATTGGCTTCATCCCCTACACATCGGTATAATCATCTCTTACTTCTTTATTTTCTTGCAAATTAGTTGTAACTAGTAGTTCCTAGTTTTAGCTAGTTATAACTAGTTGCAAAGAGTAGTGACTTAGCCATTGCTTGTGCCTAGAGATCATAGCAACTAGAATTATTGGATAGATGGCTTGCAACCCTTGTAGAGCTAGAGCAAAATTGCTTATCGCCTTTTGTTATTTTAATCCTTTACTCTAGTGCCTTGTAGAATTTTTAAATAGGCTATTCACCCCCCTCTAGCCATATTAGGACCTTTCAAGTGGTATCAGAGCAGTGGTCACCGTTTAGTGAAGGCTTAACAACCTCGGTGTGCAAATTATGGCTCATGTTGTGTTCAACCATGTTGGGGGCAAACCACCAATGTTTGATGGCACCACATCTTTTGATCAATGGAAGAGAAAGATGAAGATGCACCTTGGTACCATTCATACCAAAGTGTGGAATGTGACCGAAAATAACTTTGTTATCATTGATCCTGACAATCTCACCGACAAGGATGAAATCAACCAACAATGCAATAATGCCGCTCTCAATGCCATATATCAAGGGATTGATTCAAAAGTGTTTGAACAAATCAAAGATCTTGAGAAAGCAAGTGAAGTGTGGCAAAGATTGATTGAGATATATGAGGGCAACCAAAATGTCAAGAGTGCCAAGTTGTACATGCTCAAGGACAAGCTATTCAACTTCAAGATGGAAAAAGATGAGTCCATTCCGGAGATGTTCTACAGACTCCAAGTGATTGTCAATGATCTCAAGAACCTTGGAGAGAAAGTGAAGGATGAGGACTTCTCACATAAGTTCCTCATGTGCTTGCCAAAGAGATTCTCTACTTTGAGAAGAATGATCTTTAGAGAAGGATTGAGCAAGGTGACTCCAAATGAAGTGCTTGGTGACATAATGATCGATGCTCAATACGATGATGATCTTAGTGAAGGTGTTGATGCAAAACTGGTCTGCAAACACAAAGGGCTAATACCCAATTCAAATGTTAAGGCGTGCCAGCCGATTTGACCTTACTATCGGCAAAGGTGATAACTCGAATACTTTAGTCCTGACAACAGCGATGCGCCCGGATGTCACGGCTAAGAGGTACTCACGCGGAACTCGAGAACACGCCGAGCTTAAGTCGACGAATTCCTAAGAACTCGTAATAAAAGGAAAAAGTATGACGAAGTCGTCGAAAAAGTAGATGCTAGAATATGAGTAAAAACGTGTGTTTGATTGATTTCTTGATATTTCTTACAAGGCCCTAGGGTCTATATTTATACCCTGCTCAAAGAGCTACAACCAGACACGATTAGAACTCGAATTCCAAATTATACGGAATCCGTATACAAAACGATGCAAATAATTAAGGAAATAACAAAACTATCCCTCGTGACAAACCGAAACTCCTCCATATAACGACCGGCAGCTTCCAGACTCCTCCTTTGCATCATCGACAGATCCTTTGCCATAGTCATCGGCAGACTTTCTTATCTAGCCATCGGCACCATATTACTGCCTGTCACATTCAACTTCTCCCTCATCGGCAACCATCCTTATCGGCAACCCGCATCGTACTGCCACCTTATCCTGCCATCCTAGACACGTGCCCAAAAACGGTGTCAACACATGCCCCCCAGTTTCGGAGTATAAAACTATTAATGCTCCGAAATTCTCTGCAGTAATGATGCTTTCTCCCGCAATTAATGCTCCTAATCTGGTAACCGACAACCTCAATCTGGACAACTCTGATCCTAATCCTCCGCAGATTCCTCGAAATCCCCAACTTCCTAAACGGGCATCTTTCTCAGTCGTACATCGGCAACAATACCGTTACAAAGATCTGCCGATGCTCTGACCAGGATATTCGCAAAAACGATTACCTCCCCTCTATCCGCCCATCGGCAAGATGACCGTTATAGAATATCGCCGATGGACCGACCAGGAGATCTCGCACAGTAAAATATCTTCAGATAATGACCGCTTCCCGTCAAATCACCTGCACAATCCCTGGATTACCGTGCGAACAGTTACCATATCCACCTGAGTACCCTCGGGTTTCTCGGATGCGGCAAAGAGATAAGTCGGATTTGCCCTTGCCCATCTTGTCCTATAAATAGTTCCTTCTTGGGTACTCCTTCCCCATCACACCATTCTACTACCCAACTTTACTTTTCCAGCGGCGGCGCCATTTACAACCTTCAAGACCTCCGACAAGCACTTCTCTTCATCAACTCCGGTGCCCTCCAACGTCCTCTTCACGACAAGATGGCCATTGGCTTCGTCGTCCCTGAGGTCAGATCTCCATCTCATCTTCTGTATTTTTTTTATTCCTGTTCATCCGCGATTCATCTTACTGAATATTCTCCTTTTCCTTTTTCTTTGTATTTTTATTCCCCCAAAATCACTAGGAGTTGTCCAATAAAATTGTCATCCCCACCGATCAACCACACCTTCAATGTCTCGGCCCTCTAGGGGATTCAGATCCAACCAACCTTATCAACGCAGAAACCAATAGGATCCCCTTTAGAGCTGAAAACTTTTCTTTAGATCTGTGGAAAGACACTTTTCGCTCTTGGCCCAGCCCTACCGTAGGGTGGAAAGACTGGTTCTTGAGGGTCAGCAATTCTTATGAAGTCCAGTGGGGTGAAAGGAAGCTAGCCCAATACATTAGGCTATCCATTGCCGATATGCACAGGAACGAGTCACTGCTGATAGCTGCGTCCTACTTTTGGTCAGACACCCTCAATGCTTTTGTCTTTGGCCACGGCCCTGCTTCTCCTACCCTTGCCGATGTAGCCATGCTCACTGGGCTAGATATATCTTCTGCCGATAGCACCCACTTTTTTGATACTGCCCCCAGTGCCAAAGTGGAGACTCGCGCTATCGGCGGTTGGTCAGGGTACATTCAGAAGTACCGCGGGAGAGGGCATGTCACCATAAAGGAGCAAACCACCTTTCTGAACATGTGGCTGGACAAGTTTGTATTCTGTGGTCGATCGGCAGGACCGACTTCTGTCTATCTATCGGCAGCAGAGAGACTGGCTAACGGTGGCCAATTTCCTCTCGGCCGATACTTGCTTGGCGCTGTTTACCACCTTCTCCATCAGGTAGCTCAGAAACTCCTGTTTGGCCAATCCATCGGCAACTTGGGAGGCCCCTGGTGGTTTATTAATATGTGGCTCAATCTGCACCTGCATAAGCGCCTTGATTTCAACTTGTTCTCACAGCACTTCCCAAGAGATATAGCCGAAAATCATGTGTTGGGTGAAGAGGAATCGGCAACGCGTGCCCCCTTGAACTTTGGCGAAGCCGTCATAGTCCTACCTGGTTCAGGGAGTAATCCGGATCAAATTGGCCGATTCTTCGAGACTCTGTATGAGGGTTTGGCCAGAGATGAACGACCCTGGTTGGCTTATGATGACCCAGATAGCATGCTCCCTCTGACCTTCAATCCATTTGATGAAGCTCTCGACAGGGACAATGAAGCGATGATGGCAATTGTGACTCCCAGAGCCATTCCAGTGAATTTCTTCGGTAGCACAAAAACTTCTCCCCAAACTTACGAATTTTACAATCCATCGGCATTAGCTCACCAGTTAGCTTTTGGCCAGTTGCCAATCGCACTTCCTTATGCCGATGTGATAAAACCCAGAGAAACTATCAATAACTTTCTTAAGTGGAGTCGAGTAGCCCAACTACCACCAAACGCCGATACAGATGTAGATCTATCAGAATGGGTTCCGGCTGCTTTTATCACTCAGGCATACAAGTTATGGTGGGCAGAATGGAAAGAGCATCTATTCTGCAGATCGGCCCTTCCATACCGCGGCATGATCGACTCCGAATACGAAATTCCCGATGACACTGTAAATATCTCCAACTGATGTTTCATTTTTTCAACATTATTTCCATCAGTAGCTTACCCTTGTATTCCTTTTGCAGGTTGATAACATCCCCTCATCAGTTAGCAGGAGTGGCAAGCCGATCGACTTGTTTCCATCAGGCCCGATTTCCTCAATCGGCCACAATGCTCCCACTCTGGCTTCCATCGTGCATCGGGGTGTGCGCCTCAGGAAAGTTACGACCAGGAGAACCCAGACATCACCAACGGTGGCTGCTCCCACTCTGGCGCGGGCTTTCAAGGCAATTTGTCAAATCTTTATCTTTTACGCTGACTATCTTTATATCGGCTTTATTTATACTTATAAACCCTTGTTCGTTATTGCAGCAAACCAGTGCATCGGCAAAGGTCACACGTCAAGGTGCCGATGTCACCCAGTCCAGCCAGCCAAAGAGGAAGGGTACCACGGGTGCTAAGACTGGAACAAAGCGCCAGAAGGTAGCAACTCCCCCTCCTCCTCCGGTATCTCCAATTCCGGTGGAGTCTTCTCCTTCTTCTCCAGAAGCCCAACCACAGCAAGCACCATCTCCCCCACCTATGCAGGAAGCACCACAGATAGAAGAACCCCAACAGGAAGGATCTCAAACAGAAGGTACATCAGCTGACACGGGTGAACAAACAACTGGCCCGGTGGGTCCAATTATACCATCGGCAGTTCTCCCGATTCAGACAATTGTTGTCCCTCCTCCAGGTAACATACTTTAACAATATCGCTACTGATGAACTTATTCTTTCTTGTCTTCTTTCAGTCGATATCGTCCCATCGGCAACCTTAGCCGATCAACCTGTAGTTCCATCGGCATCTTTGGCCGGTCAGCCCGCAGCTCCGTCAGCACCTCCCAGTCCAAGGCAAGAGATCGCCTTGAAGCAAGTAAGTCACTGTTTACCGCCAGCATTATTTGCCGATTCTCTAAGTATGAGCTAATTTTGCTTTCCCTCCCAGGAACAAGATTCTCCCGATAGCCTGTTCTCCTTCGCCATCGATTTCTCTGAAGAAGAAGGTGAAGAAGCAAGCACTTCTCAGTCGGTCGGCATCACATCGGCAGAGGTCAGGGTCAGGCTGGAAGAATTGTCAGCTCTCCTTCACCAGGACACAGCGCAATTGGTTGATGATTCCGACCCTACCAAGACCCTGTTCAGAACTCTCAGAGGCCAAGTCCCAGCCGATGTTGAAGAAATCCTGTTCCAAGCCGCTCATCTGGAGAGTCGCCAGCTGCAGTACCAAAGAGCTTCTCGGCGGCTTGCCGATAGAGCCGCTCAGACTCAACTCTCCGATGAAATGAGGAAAGAAAAGCTTTTGACCAATGAGAAGCACAAGAACATCGGCATCCTGAGATCTTCTGGAGACGCGCTGAAGCAGAAGATATCCGATCTATCGGCAAGAAAAGAGTCCCTATTGGCGGAGCTTAAGGAAGTAGAGAACGCTCTGTCCCAGGCCCAACAGGAAGAGAGCCAATTGCCAGAGACCATCAGGCTTCTTGAGCGCGAGCGAAATGCTCATGGTCGCAAAGCACTCCAACTGAAGAAGAAGCTGAAGCCGATAGAAGGTTCTGCCGATGATGACATCAAGGAGATAGAAGCAGCCAACCAAATTCGGCTACGCGCTATATCGGCAATCTAGACGCTGCTTAACACATAGAGTTTCCATCGGCATTGTATCTGCGCTTTCCTGCTTCCTTAGCTTTTAGTCCAGCCGATAGGACTGTTATCGGCGCCTAAACTTTTGAAACACCAAGTCTTGTCCCCAAGCATTTGGATCCAGCCGATAGGAGTGTTATCGGCACCTAAACTTCTATGCATCGACCCATATACTGGGGTAGTACTTCTTTAAATATTTGCCGTTTAATGCTCTGGGAAATTCAATTTCTTCGAGGGTTTCTAGAATGTAGGCATTACCAGGAGCCGATCGACTTATCCGATAAGGACCCTCCCAATTAGGAGACCACTTTCCAAACTTCGAGCTTTTGGTCCCAACCGGTAAAATTAATTTCCATACCAAATCCCCATCGGCAAACTCTTTAGCCTTCACCTTCTTATCATACCATCTAGCAACTCTTTTCTTATTCTCTTCTATACTCATTAAAGCTTTTAACCGATGCCCTGCTAGATCGTCCAATTCATCGGTCATCAAAGTGGCATAACCATCGGAAGTTAATTGATCTTGAAAAGATAATCGCCTAGATCCAGCCTTAATTTCCCAAGGCAACACTGCATCATGTCCATACACCAATTGATAGGGTGATACCTTGGTTGATCCATGACAAGCCATCCGATAAGACCACAATGCTTCATTTAATAATGTATGCCACCGCTTAGGATTTTCTTCAATCTTCCGTTTAATAAGCTTGATAATTCCTTTGTTAGAGCTTCGGCCTGCCCATTGGCTTGAGCATAATAAGGAGAAGAATTCAACACTTTAATTCCCATACCGATTGCGAATTCATCGAACTCCCCCGATGTGAACATGGTGCCCTGATCGGTAGTAATCGTTTGGGGAATCCCAAATCGGTAAATAATATGCTCCTTCACAAAATCAATCATATTGGCCGATGTGACTTTCTTCAAAGGAATAGCTTCAACCCACTTAGTGAAATAGTCAGTGGCAACTAGAATGAACTTATGCCCTTTGCTAGATGGTGGATAAATCTGGCCGATCAGATCGATGGCCCATCCCCGGAACGGCCAAGGCTTTATTATAGGATTCATAGCCGATGCGGGTGCTCTCTGGATATTACCAAACTTTTGACAACCTTGACATCCCTTGAAATATTTAAAACAATCTTCAAGTAGGTTGGCCAAAAATATCCATTCCTTCGAATCATCCACTTCATCTTAAAAGCTGACTGATGCGCTCCACACACTCCCTCATGGATTTCCCCCATCAAACTTCTAGCTTCATCATTACCCAAGCATCGGAGAAGAATTCCGTCGATAGTTCGATAATACAATTCCTTTTCAAGGAGCACATACTTGGTTGCTTGAAATCGAACCCGTCTTTCAACTTTTTTGGATGGATCTTTTAGATAATCAATAATTTCTTTCCTCCAATCATCGGCACCGACTACCGATGTCGCATTAATCATTGGCTGATATCCCGAGGCATGCTGAGCTAACCGATTAGCATCTTCATTATGCAATCGGGGAACATGCTCCAATCGGAAATCCTTGAATTCCTTTAACAGTTGCATACTTCTCTCGAAATACGTTATGAGAACTTCACTTCGGCATTCATAGCTTCCGGCCAATTGATTTATAACCAACATAGAATCCCCGAATATTTCAACATCATCAGCACGAACTTCTCTCAGCAACTCCAATCCCTTGATCAGAGCTTGATACTCAGCCTGATTATTTGTCGATGTGGCAACAATCGGCAAGGAAAACTCATACTTCCTCCCCTTAGGGGAAACTAATACAATGCCGATTCCTGCCCCCCGGTCACAAGTAGATCCATCAAAGAAGAGCGCCCAGGGTACAATTTCCAAGGTTTCCACTAGACCGCAATGCTGAGTCACAAAATCGGCCATAATCTGCCCTTTGACTGCCTTAGCCGATTCGTAACGCAAATCGAACTCCGACAGCGCTAAAATCCATTTACCGATCCTACCACTCATAATCGGCATAGATAGCATGTATCGGACCACGTCATCTTTGCAAACGACAGTGCATTCGGCCGATAACAGGTAATGTCTCAGCTTGATACATGAAAAATATAAGCATAAGCATAGTTTCTCAATGGCCGAATACTTGGTTTCAGCATCAATCAACCTCCTACTCAAATAATAAATTACCCTTTCTTTCCCTTCAAATTCTTGAACTAAAGCTGAACCGATAACCGATCCATCGGTAGATAAATACAATCTGAAGGGCTTCCCTTGTTGAGGTGGAACTAGAACTGGAGGATTTACTAGATACTTCTTGATTTCATCCAGAGCCAACTGCTGTTCTTCTCCCCAAATAAACTCTTGATCGGCTTTCAATTTAAGAAGAGGACTGAAAGCACGAATCCTACCAGACAAATTCGATACAAATCTCCTGATAAAATTTACCTTGCCGATCAAGGATTGGAGCTCGGTTTTGTTGGTAGGGGCCACTATTTTATTGATGGCATCAATAGACCTTCGACTAATTTCAATACCCCTCTGATGTACCATGAAACCAAGAAACTGCCCTGCCGATACACCAAATGCACACTTGTTGGGATTCATCTTCAATCCATGCTTCCTTGTGCACTCTAACACTTTTTGTAAATCGGCAAGATGCTTTGAGAAATCTCCAGACTTAACCACCACATCATCAATATAAATCTCTACGAGCTTGCCGATGAACTCATGAAATATAAAATTCATAGCCCTTTGATAAGTAGCACCAGCATTCTTCAACCCAAAAGTCATGACTATCCATTCAAATAGCCCAACATGACCAGGACACCTGAATGCGGTTTTTGGAATATCCTCCTCCACCATGAATATTTGATTGTAACCTGCATTACCATCCATGAAGCTGATGACCCGATGGCCAGCCGCAGCATCAACCAGTAGATCGGCGACAGGCATTGGGTATCCATCCATCGGCGTAGCTTTATTGAGATTCCTGAAATCAATGCACACCCGAAGCTTCCCGTTCTTCTTGTAAACCGGAACAACATTGGAAATCCATTCGGCATACCGACACTGCCGAATAAACTTAGCTTCAATAAGTTTAGTGATTTCGGCTTTAATATCAGGTAGAATGTTAGGATTACATCGGCGGGCTGGTTGCTGATGTGGCCGAAATCCAGACTTGATGGGTAACCGATGTTCAACAATTGATCGGTCTAAACCAGGCATCTCTGTATAATCCCAAGCAAAGCAATCTTTATATTCCTTTAACAAACTAGTCAATTGTCGCTTACACTCAGGATCTAATTTAGCACTAATAAAAGTAGGCCTAGGCTTATCACCACTACCTATATCTACTTCTACCAAATCATCGGTCGATGTGAATCCCTGGCCTAATTTTCCATCATCGGCGAATCTATCCATTAAAAACCGTCGTCAAAACCGACTGCTTGGATCGGTGGAATCTCATAATCGGCCACTTTGAGAAAATCTTTCTCCCAAACTTCTCCTGAAATGCACCTGGTCCTTTCGTAAGTATCCGCTTCTGCCGATGGATAACATAAGAAGAATCTCCTGGGACAATCTCAATCTTGTCACCTACCCACTGAACCAAGCACTGATGCATTGTAGATGGGATACAACAATTGGCATGAATCCAATCTCTTCCCAATAATAAGTTGTAGGCACCTTTTCCGCTGATCACGAAAAAAGTTGTCGGCAAGGTTTTGCTGCCGATGGTCAACTCTGCACATATCGCCCCCTTGACTGGAGACACGTTTCCTTCAAAGTCTTTGAGCATCATATCGGTCTTGGTCAAATCTTGATCTCCTTTCCCAAGCTTCCGATATACTGCATACGGCACAATATTAATAGCAGCTCCACCATCAACTAGGATCTTGGTCATTGGCTGCCCATCAACCCTTCCTTTGAGGAACAGAGCTTTAAGATGCTGCCTCTCGTCATCGGCAGGTTTCTTAAAGATAGCCGTCATCTGATCCAGAGCCAACTGGGCACCATGGAGGAAGTGGCCTTTGCCTTGCCGTCGGGCGTCGGTTCTCCCTTGACTCCATACGATGCATGTTAGCATCCCTGCAAAATATGAATTCATCGGGAACCCGCGCATCAGCCATTCCCTCGAGCTCCTCTTGGTTCCTGGGAAAATACTAGACACGGTCACTAAGTCTATTGTGCCCACTAAATCTGCCCCCCAGCCGGTCATGAACTGACACCCTTCCTCTGATCGGCCCATTAAATCGCCGTTCATCATCATGATAATGCCGATCGATCCTATCGTACCGATCATAACCGTTGCACTCAGGGCAGTCTCTGACAGTAGGAAGCTTGATATTTTCCTCCCAACAATGGATGAAGAATGGACAATTCCAATGATCCCTGTGCCGATTCCACTCCTGTCGGCGTCTTTCTTCTTCCCGTCGATAATCTTCCTGCTGGCGCCGATACCGATCTTCCCGTTGTTGCCATTTTTCTCGAGGCCTTCTATGAGTTATGATGATACCAGATCGAGGAAGCCTTCCTGAGCTAGTTCCTTCCTGGACCAAGCCCTTACTTCTTGCATCGGCAGTAGTAACTTGATGCTGAGGATCTACCGATGCACTCTTCTCAGCTGTCTCCGATGTTAAGACCTTAGCCTTCCCCTTAGCATCCAACATGTTTGTCGGGAAAGGATGTTGGTCTATCTTCATCGGCTTCTGGGCTTTGGAATTGTCAAACTTGATCCTCCCTGACTCTATAGCCGATTGCAGCTGCTGTCTGAATACTTTGCACTCGTTGGTGTCATGGGAAGTTGCATTATGCCACTTGCAATATCTCATCCTCTTCAACTCTTCTGCCGATGGGATCACATGGTTAGGTGACAGTTTGATCTGACCTTCCTGAAGTAGAAAGTCAAATATCCTATCAGCCTTAGCGGTGTCAAAAGCAAACTTCTCTGGTTCCTTCTGCCCAAAAGGACAAGACATCGGCTTCTTGTTTTTTACCCACTCTGCCAAACCGATTACTGGTTCTTCATCAGAATCTGAGCTTGTGGCTTCATCAACAAACGACACTTTCTTATTCCATGCTCTCTTAGGCTCGAAAGGCTTGATGTCTTGATCAGAAATCCTCTGCACCAAATGACTTAAACTTTCGAACTCCTGAGAGGCATACTTATCCCTGATATGTGGCAACAAACCCTGGAAAGCCAAATCGGCTAGCTGCCGATCATCCAGAACCAGGCTATAGCATTTATTCTTGACCTCTCGTATCCTCTGCACAAATCCCTCAACCGACTCATCATTACGTTGCCTCAACTTGACCAAGTCGGTGATCTTCTTCTCATGAACCCCCGAGAAGAAGTATTTGTGGAATTGCTTCTCTAGATCGGCCCAAGTAATTACTGAGTTGGGAGGTAATGATATGAACCAAGTAAAGGCCGATCCAGACAATGATGACGAAAATAGACGAACCCTCAATTCGTCCCTGTTACCAGCCTCTCCACATTGAATAATGAACCTGTTGACATGCTCCATGGTTGACGTGTCGTCCTGTCCGGAAAACTTTGTAAAATCCGGTACCTTGTACCGATGTGGAAGCGGGATCAAATCATACGCGGGAGGATATGGTGTCCGATAAGAATAAGTGTTGACTTTGGGTTTTATCCCAAATTGTTCCCTCATTACTTCAGCAATCTTATCGGCCCAATATGCATCGGCATCTTGCCGATGAGGCGGCTGCGGATCTGGCACTTGGCGAACCTCCACGTGTCTGTTCGGGACGTGATCTGCACGGAACATTGTATTGATCACCTGTCCTCCAATCTGCGGACCACCAAACTGCTGTCCACCGATTGGCTGTCCTCCGAGTTGCTGTCCAAAATTCATTGGCTGGTTGGGAATCCCCTGACCTTGGAACCCGGGATAGACCTGCCCTTGCTGGAACCCTGTAGTCTGGTAACTCTGCTGGGGCGATTGTGGAAAGGCTTGCTGTCCAAGCCATCCATTATTAGCGTTCATCGGCATAGGTGCTGCCGATGATTGGTAATTGGGTACCGTCGTTGAATTGACATACCCCGACTGGGCCATAGGCCTCTGTTGCATCAGCATTGACTCTGCCGATGCGTTGGGCATCTGGAACATTGAATCTTGAGGATTTCCAGTGTGAGGCCTTGCAGTAGTGGTTGTGGTATACCGAGGACTCTGGTTCACCGGCGCATTGGGAGGTGCCGATGTCATAGGAGTTTTGCCCCTCATGTCAGTTATTTGTGATGTTCCCGGCGTCAGCTCTGGAGGCATACCGTAACCCCACCAGTTGGGAGGAAGAGTCAACCCTGACATTGCCGATGCCAACATATCTGTTGTCAGTTTATGCTGCCCAACTGAAATTTGTGGGTTGGTTGCCATCGGCATAGATAGTGCACCAGTAGTCCCCGATGTACTTGGAGGGACGGCAGGTTGTGCACTTGCACTCGTCAAGGCAGCCGATGGAGCCGTGACCTCTGGTGCCGTTGGCTGATGATGGGAGGGGCCCACATAATCTGGTGGGATTTGTCCTTCCTTGAAAGTTCTTGCCACGGCATTGAAAACCGTATTAGACAGTACACCAGCTTGGTTAATCAACGCTCGATTGATGGCATTGTCAACCATATCTTGAAGCTTGCCAGGATTGGCGTCAAAGGTAACCTGCCGTGGTGCCGGCAGTGCATCTTTCTGGACCACTTCACCGCTCCTGTTTATGCTGAAAGACCTCAGGCATTGCTGCTTGAATTCTTCCATGGCTTGGGCAATAGCTTGCTTCTGCTCATCCTTGAGGTTGGCCTCCGTCACGGGGATGACGTTCTCTTGATCGAGGTCGGAGATCGACATGTTGATCTTGATCTTGAATCGGTCCCACCGAGCGTGCCAAAAGATGTGTTGATGCAAAACTGGTCTGCAAACACAAAGGGCTAATACCCAATTCAAACGTTAAGGCGTGCCAGCCGATTTGACCTTACTATCGGCAAAGGTGATAACTCGAATACTTTAGTCCTGACAACAGCGATGCGCCCGGATGTCACGGCTAAGAGGTACTCACGCGGAACTCGAGAACACGCCGAGCTTAAGTCGACGAATTCCTAAGAACTCGTAATAAAAGGAAAAAGTATGACGAAGTCATCGAAAAAGTAGATGCTGGAATATGAGTAAAAACGTGTGTTTGATTGATTTCTTGATATTTCTTACAAGGCCCTAGGGTCTATATTTATACCCTGCTCAAAGAGCTACAACCAGACACGATTAGAACTCGAATTCCAAATTATACGGAATCCGTATACAAAACGATGCAAATAATTAAGGAAATAACAAAACTATCCCTCGTGACAAACCGAAACTCCTCCATATAACGACCGGCAGTTTCCAGACTCCTCCTTTGCATCATCGGCAGATCCTTTGCCATAGTCATCGGCAGACTTTCTTATCTAGCCATCGGCACCATATTACTGCCTGTCACATTCAACTTCTCCCGCATCGGCAACCATCCTTATCGGCAACCCGCATCGTACTGCCACCTTATCCTGCCATCCTAGACACGTGCCCAAAAACGGTGTCAACAGAAGGAGAAGAGGACAAGAGAGAAAAGAAAGATAAGAAAGAGAAGAGTATGGCATTCAAGGCTTCATCCTCCTCCAAGGGCAAGAGCAAGAAAGAAGAGCCAAGTGAGGAAGAGATTGATAGTGATGATGAGGCTATGGCTCTTCTAGTCCGTAGGTTGGGCAAGTTCATGAAGAAGAAGGGCTATGGTGCAAGAAAGAGAAGAGACTTCACCAAAGGCAATAGCAATGGAAGGCTTTGCTTCAAATGCAAGAGCCCCGATCATGTGGTGGCAAATTGTCCACATCTTGATGATGATGATGACGACAACAAGAAGAAGAAGGACAAGAATGAAAGGAAAGAGAAGAAGTCCAAGAAAATGAGCTTCAAGAAGAATAAGAAGGGTGGTGGCTATATTGTCACGTGGGATAGTGATGCCGATGATGATGAAGATAGTGATGATGAGAAGGAGTTGGAAGCCATGAAGAAGGCTTTCGGTGGTGTTGCTATTTCCAACAAACCATCTCTCTTTGATGATGCTACATCAACATGCCTCATGGCTAAGGCCACCAAGGTAACATATAATGATGATGCATGTGATGATGATGATTCTTGTAGTGATGATGATGAGGACCCTTCCAAGGAGGAGCTCATGGACATATGTGAGCAATTAAATGAAGGCTTCCAAAAGAAGAGAAAAGAGTGTAAGGGCTTACTCAAGAAAGTCCAAGATCTTGAGAAGTCTCTTAGGGAGCTCCAAGCATCTCATGAGTGTCTAAAGGAAGACCATGAGGAACTTGAGAACGCTCACACCAAGCTTGCAAAAGCTCACTCTATTCTTCTTAATCAAGCAAAGGTGGAGGACGTGAAGGAGACTAGAAGCATTGGACTAACTTGTGATATTATGGATGAATCTTTTTATAAATCTATTATTATATCACAAACTAACCCTTCTTGTAGCTCTTCATCCATCACAACCGACTCAAGCTCAAGTATGAGTGATGGTTTCACTTGAGATGCATCACTTATGGTTGAGAATGAAACCCTCAAAATGGAGGTGGATGAGCTCACTCATGCTCTAGGCAAGGCCTATGGCGGTGAGGCCCGCTTGCTTAAGTGCTTGGGTAGCCAACGCTTTTCTCTCAACAAAGAGGGATTGGGCTATACCCCCAAGAAGGGCAAGACGACCTTTGCAACTCCAAAGTCTAACTTTGTGAGAAGCGATGGTCGGTTTTGCAAGAAATGCAAGCAAGTTGGGCATTTAGAGCATAATTGCAATAAAATGAACAAGAACAAGAAAAATGCTAATGTATCTTACATTCCTTTTAATTCTCGTTACGTGCTTACCAAGGGTGAGAAGGGTGTGCATGCTAAGTTTGTTGGTACACCAATTGTGGGTCCAAAGAAGAAGGCCATTTGGGTGCCAAAAAGCTTAGTCACTAACCTCTAAGGACCCAAGCAAATATGGGTACCTAAGAAACATTGATTTGTTTTGTAGGTAAATTACAAAGCCAGAGGAAGGCATTGGATTCTTGATAGAGGGTGCACTCAACACATGACCGGTGAATCAAAAATGTTCCAAGAAATCAAGCTAAATGATGGTGATGTGAGGAGTATCACATTTGGTGACAATAGTAGAGGTGATGTGATTGGTCTTGGCAAGATTGCAATTTCAAATGATATGTCCATTTCCAATGTGATGCTAGTGGAGAGCTTGAACTTCAATTTGCTATCAATTGCTCAATTGTGTGATCTTGGCTACAAGTGTATATTTGGTGTTGATGATGTTGAAGTGGTTAGTGTTGATAGATCAAATATTGCTTTCAAGGGATTTAGATATGGCAATCTCTATCTTGTTGATTTCAACACAAATGAAGCCAAATTGTCAACATGTTTGCTCTCCAAATCAAGCATGGGTTGGCTATGGCATAGAAGGCTTGGTCATGTTGGAATGAAGCAACTCAACAAGTTAGTGAAACATGATCTAGTTAGAGGCTTGAAGGATGTCACATTTGAAAAGGATAAGCTTTGTAGTGCATGTCAAGCCGGAAAGCAAGTTGGCAACACTCATCCAAAGAAGAGCATCATGAGTACTTGTAAGCCATTTGAGTTGTTGCATATGGATTTATTTGGGCCAACAACATACACTAGCATTGGAGGCAACAAATATGGATTTGTGATTGTGGATGATTTCACTAGATACACTTGGGTGGCATTTCTTAGTGACAAGAGTGATGTATATGACATCTTCAAGTTATTCATCAAAATAATGCAAAATGAGTATGAAACCACCATCGAGAAAGTGAGAAGTGACAATGGAAGTGAATTCAAAAACACAAGAGTTGATGAGCTGTGTGATGAGTTAGGAATCAAGCATCAATTCTCGGCAAAGTATACACCACAATCCAATGGGCTAGTTGAAAGGAAAAATAGAACTTTGATTGATATGGCAAGATCAATGCTAAGTGAGTACAATGTGAGTCACTCGTTTTGGGCCGAAGCAATCAACACGACATGCTTCTATAGCAATAGACTCTATTGTCATCCATTTCTAGAAAAGACACCTTATGAGATATTGAATGGAAGAAAGCCCAATATATCATACTTTCGAGTATTTGGATGCAAATGCTACATATTGAGAAAGGGAACTCGATTGAGCATGTTTGACAAGAAAGTTGATGAAGGCTTCTTGCTTGGTTACTCCACTTCAAGCAAAGCATATAGAGTATGGAATTTGGAAAGTGGTCAACTTGAGGAAGTACATGATGTTGAATTTGATGAAACTCAAGGCTCTTAAGATGAAGAAGAGAACTTGGATGATGTAAGAGACACACAATTGGCCGATGCAATGAAGAAAATGGAAATTGGTGATATTAGGCCAAGAGAGGTAATTGATGTTGAAGATGACAAAGATCAAGTGCTTCCTACCTCAAATGTGCAAGCTAGTGAGTCTCATGACCAAACTAAAGCTAGTTCATCATCTCAAGTGCAAGATCAACAACATAAAGCTAGTTCATCATCTCAATCAAATGACCAACCAAGTGCAAGCAATCAAGTGCAAATACTCCAACCAACAAATATTGCAAGAGATCATCCATTGGATCATATCATTTGTGATATATCAAGAGGTGTGCAAACTAGATCAAGATTGGCATCATTTTGTGAACATTTCTCATTTGTATCATCCATTGAACCAAAAAAGATAGAAGAAGCATTGAGAGATGTTGATTGGGTAAATGCTATGCATGAAGAGCTAAACAATTTTACTAGAAATCAAGTATGGGAGTTAGTAGAGAGACCTAAGGATCATAATGTGATTGGAACCAAATGGGTCTTTCGAAACAAACAAGATCAAGATGGGATAGTGATAAGGAACAAAGCATGATTGGTAGCACAAGGATACACACAAATTGAAGGTCTTGACTTTGGTGAAACATATGCCCCGGTTGCTAGATTGGAAGCAATTAGGATCTTGTTAGCCTATGATTGTGCTCACAACATCAAGTTATATCAAATGGATGTGAAGAGTGCATTCTTGAACGGGTACATAAATGAGTTGGTTTATGTTGAGCAACCTCCTGGTTTTGAAGATGACAAGAAGCCCAACCATGTTTACAAGTTAAAGAAAGCTTTGTATGGTTTAAAACAAGCACCTAGAGCATGATATGAGAGATTAAGGGATTTCTTACTCTCCAAAGGGTTTATTATGGGTAAGTTTGACACCACTCTCTTCACTAAAAAGATAGGCAATGACTTGTTTGTGTTGCAAATCTATGTTGATGACATTATATTTGGATCAACCAATCAAGAATTTTGTAAAGAATTTGGAAATCGGATGGCAAATGAGTTTGAGATGTCCATGATTGGAGAGCTTAGTTACTTCCTTGGTCTTCAAATCAAGCAAATAAAGAATGGCACATTTGTAAGTCAAGGAAAGTACATAAAAGACATGCTCAAGAAGTTTGGCATGGATGATGCAAAGTCAATTAGCACACCTATGGGAACTAATGGAAACTTGGTTAGTGATGCTAGTGGCAACATGGTGGATCAAAAGTTGTATCGGTCTATGATTGGAAGCCTACTCTATGTGACTGCATCAAGGCCGGATGTGATGTTCAGTGTATGCATGTGTGCTAGATTTCAAGCCTCACCAAGAGAAAGTCATTTGAAAGCAACCAAGAGAATATTGAGGTACTTGAAACATACACAAAATGTTGGATTGTGGTATCCCAAAGGAGCAAATTTTGAGTTGATTGGTTATTCTGACTCTGATTATGCGGGATGTAAAGTTGAGAGAAAGAGCACATCAGGCACATGTCAATTATTGGGAAGGTCACTTGTATCTTGGTCATCAAAGAAGCAAAATAGTGTAGCACTTTCAACCGCCGAAGCAGAGTATATTTCAGCTGGTAGTTGTTGTGCTCAATTACTTTGGATGAAGGCTACTTTGAATGATTTTGGAATCAAGTTCAAACAAGTGCCATTGCTATGTGATAATGAGAGTGCAGTGAAGCTCACTAACAACCCAGTTCAACATTCAAGAACAAAGCATATAGATGTCCGTCATCATTTTATAAGAGATCATCAACAAAAAGGGGACATTTGTATTGAGAGTGTGGGCACTGAAGATCAACTTGCTGATATATTCACCAAGCCACTTGATGAGAAGAGGTTTTGCAAGCTAAGGAATGAATTGAACATACTTGACTTCTCAAATATGTGTTGATGCACCCCCACAATATGACATGCCTCACCTTCGAGCAAAGCAAGGTAAAATTGTTTGACATGTCATCCATCCTTTGCTAAGGACTTGTTTAGTGCATCTAGTCATTCCTCACATATCCTAGGCTCATTTATGAAAATAAAATGAATTTGATGCTTGTATGGTACCACTATTGCTTCTATGCTTGAATTGATCTAGTGGTAGCATATGACATGTTTGTGGGCTTGCAATCCTAGTGTTTGATCTAGAAAATGAGCTATAGGTGTTTAACTCAACATTGTCAAGATAACCCTTGAAATGAGGTGTGAAAAAGCTTGTCATTGGATCAAACCGAGTTAAATATCTTAGGCAAGTAATCTAGATTGAACCAAATTTGGGAAAATGATCCTCACATAACATGGTTTCACACAACCTATCTAAAATTTGAGCTCACCTTTTGTGGTCATCGATGACAAAGGGGGAGAAGTAATTCACAAAGATAGGTTTTGATAAAAGAAGGGGGTCAAATTATTTTGAAGCACACAAGTAGGGAGAGCAAGCTCATAAACTTGTATGTTGAATTTGGATGTGCATTACATATGTTTGCTTGCATAGCACATTTTTTAATACATGCTTGTGTGATGTATGCTAGTTGTAAAATTGATTGATGAAATGAAAAACTAGCATGCATAGGATGATAGTTAGATGTACCTTGTTGTTTTTTGTTTTACAAGTGGTACTAGGGCCTTGTTTATAATGTTGATCTCACGAGGTATCTAGTGTTTATGTTTGCAAGAGCTATCTAACTAACATGGTGCTAAGGATGGTGTTCAAGTGGCAACTCCGATTGGTATCACGCTTCAAAGGTCTATTATTTACACCTAAGCATCATTTGGTAGTCATTGTCTCCTATGTTTCCTATCTAAGCATATGTGCAAGCTTTCAAATCCAAACTCTTAGCACATATGTAGGGGGAGCCAATGCTACCAATTCGGGTTTATGAAACTTGTCCATACCCTTTACACATGGTAAAATGCTTGGGCAGGCAACATGAATCTAAAAAGTTTTTATAGAATATCTTTGTGAAAAGGTTGTCATCAATTACCAAAAAGGGGGAGATTGAAAGCCCTAGTTTGGTTTTGGATAATTGTTGAAATCTATGTGTCCTAACCTTTGTCATGAGTAAAATATAAAGATAGGTTGGTACACATCAAGTGATGGAGCTAGATGATGGTCATGGTGATGGAGGTGACCAAAAGATGATATTCAAGTGCTCCAACTAGGAAAAGAAGAAAGAGAAAAACAAAATGGGCTCAAGGCAAAGGTATTTTTAATAGGGCCATTTTGTTTTGCCACTCAAGACACCTAGTGGGTGTGAGTGGATTTAGGATAGATAACCGTACTATAAAGAGGGGAAATCTTCAATTGCAATGGTTATCTAGTGCCACTAAATATGTTTCTCATTTGAATTTACCTAGCGCTTAGTGACGTTGTGAGCTGCATGAGAAAGCCTATAAAAATATTTGTGAAAAGCTAATTTAAATGTCCAATTTATTTTGGAATATTTTGGTAAAATTAGCTACTTGAAAAGGTGCTGAAAATTCACTGTCCAGACGTAAAGGAACTGCAAGCTACTGAAACAAGCTGAAAGTTTTTGTAAGTAGCTGAAACAAACTGGAAGCAGTCGCAACTAGTTAAAACAAGTGTGCAGTCCAACAGCAAGCAGGAGAAAGAAAGCTGGAAGTAGTTGCGACCAGTTGGAATCAGTTAAAATCAGTGCACAGCTCAACAGCAAGCATATGAAGGAAATTGCAAGAAGCTGGAAGCAGTCTCAACCGGTCACAACCAGTTAAATCCAGCGTGTAGGCCAACAGCAGGCATGTGAAAGTCAGTTGGAAGCAGTTACATCTAGTTGGAATCAGTTGAAAGAATTCATAGCAGCTATTTGTTGTCTGTCTCGTGCGTAAGAAGGAAATGGCAGAGACCATACTTGCATGCGTGCACGTGGTGGAGCTCTTGCCAAAATAAATGAGAGAGAGAATGAGAAAGGTGATTTGCATGGCTGCATGCAAGTGTGAACACACCTTGATAAAAGGAGGCAGCCATTGACCTTTGCTCTTCATAGAGTGGTCCACTCAAGTACAAGGAGGTACTTAATTATTTTAAGTTGCTGCTTGTCCATTCAGAGTGGAGAGTAGTAGGAGTGCATGCGCTTTCGTTGCTGCTCACTCATTTATTTGATGGGACCCATTGCTGTGAGAATTCAGAGGGTCACTCAGTGCATGTGCTGCCCGTTGAGGCAAACGGCACTGTTGTTTTGCCCGTTGGAGAGCTGGCTGGCCAAGGAAATATAGGCCGAGCGCTCCCCTTCCTGGCTCTCCCTCGGTCTCGTGAATACAGAACAGAACGCTTCACTTCTTTCTTTCCAGAGAGCAGAGAACTCGAGCTCCCCTCTCCCTTCTCTCCCAAGTGCTAATACTACGAGAGATTTTTGAGAGGCCTGCGTGATTGATTCAGTGAGCTCGTGAGCATCTCCTCCCTCTCCTCTCCCTCTCATAGCTTGGTGCTTATCTGAGAGAGGATTGAGGGAAACCCTAGGTGCATTTGAAACTGCATATTCCTGTGGCACTAGGTGATTATTGTGTATGTGGATTTCCTATTACTCTTGGTGATTGCCGTCACCTAGACGGTTGTGGATTTGTTGATTGGTGAGGGGATTTGGTGATTGTGTCCGCCCCCAATCAAGGTGATATTTGTGAGGGGTTCTTGGGCTTATTCCCCGGCGAAGTGCCAAAAGCTACTCTAGTGGATTGCGCGTGTCATTGAGCTAGCTCACTTGTGGTAGGTCCTTGCGGTGCTCGTGGTGAGCTTGGGTGTGGAATCCCAATTAACCGCTAGATCACAAAGTGTTGGTCGACACAACGGGGATTAGCGTGCCGGCAAGCACGTGAACCTCGGGAGAAAAATATTGGTGTCAATATTGTGATTGGTATTCTCCCGGTGATTATATTGATATACATTGTGATTGGCTTCATCCCCTACACATCGGTATAATTATCTCTTACTTCTTTACTTTCTTGCAAATTAGTTGTAACTAGTAGTTTCTAGTTTTAGCTAGTTATACCTAGTTGCAAAGAGTAGTGACTTAGCCATTGCTTGTGCCTAGAGATCATAGCAACTAGAATTATTGGATAGGTGGCTTGCAACCCTTGTAGAGCTAGAGAAAAATTGCTTATCGCCTTTTGTTATTTTAATCCTTTACTCTAGTGCCTTGTAGAATTTTTAAATAGGCTATTCACCCCTCCTCTAGCCATATTAGGACCTTTTAGCCCGCCCGCGCTCACCACCTTCCCCGCGCCCGCGCCGTGCCGCCGTGGCGCGCCGTGCCGCCGTGGCGCGCCGGTAGAGCTCGGCCGCCGCGTGGTGAGCATGCGGCAGTCTGGACGCGCCCTGGTCGGCCACCAGGAGCGCCCCGCCGCGTCCGCCTCCGTCCCCGTTGCCATTTGCGCACCTTCTCTCGCGCTCTCGCCCTTCTCTCTCGCGCGCAGCAGTTGCCGCTCCGCCGCGCGCCATCGTCGCCGACGGCTTGGAGCTTCTCTCCCGGCCAGCTCCGGCCTCCCCCTTCCTCTCCGCGACCACCGTCAGCTCCGCCTCGTCCTTCCGCACCTCGTGCTCGCGCTCAACCGCGCTCGGTGAGTTTTGCGCGTCCGGTAAAGCTCACCGGAGTGAGTCGAAACTCCGGCGACCCCTCGGTCCGCGCGGTTCTCCCTCTCTGCTTGGCCATTTCTTGCGTTTTTAGGCGCGTTAGCTTTTCCTTGGCCTTGCGCACCTATTCCAGCCGTTAGCGCACGCTCTACCGCCGCGAGGTGGCCGGACCGCGGCGAGCAGTGCCGCCGTTCCGCCATGGCCGGTGGCGAGCTTGTTCCGGTCCGTTTCAGGCCGCGCAAAAGGGTTCGCCGAGTTTGCCTTGAGCCGTAGAACGTGTAGGGCCGTTTGGTTCGTCGAAAGGGGTCGCCGGCGGTGAGCTCGGGCTCGCCGGAGTTCTCCCCTCTCTGCGTTCTGGCCAGCGGGCCCGGCTGGCAGGCGGGTCCGCTCGTCAGTGGCCGCGGGTGCACTGCACCTGGTGCACCTAGCTGGTCCCGAGGGTGGATTTGAATTGGTTTTTTAGAAAATAATTTCCAGAAAATAGTTTAAATGATATAAAATCCATATCTTGAGATATATGGCTCCAAAATTGATGAAATAAATTTTGAGGTGTTCTATAATTTCAGATCTACAGTTTGGTGTGGTTGCATGTCATGTTTGAACAACTTTGCTGAACAAATATATTCAATCCATGTTTTTGCTAAAAATTGGAAAATGCATAGTAATTAAAATATAACTCAGAAAAATATGAAACTTGTTTTGTTGGCTCGGTATGGATGATTAGTCTCTGGGAAAAATATGTTACACATTATTTGCTGTATGAGTTAATTTATGGTGATTTAAATGTTTGCATGGCAGTGGTTTATGATTTTTAGTAAATAATTGGATCATGCAATTAATCTGGAAATTTTTGTGAGTGTTTCTTATGTTAATAAGTAAATTATAAAAATATGAAATCTGCTGTTTGACATGTCACAACAGTAGGGTAATTATACTCAATTATATGGATTAATCTTGTAATTTTTGTAGCCCAAAATAAATGTCCAAATATTATCAGAAATTTATGGTAGACTTTATGGTTGACTACTGATCTGTTGTAATTTTTGTGGAATTTATTGATAAACAGAAACATATGCTACTTTAGTAGGTCCAAAAATGATTAAATAACATAAGTATTGTTGTGCATAAATTAAATAGAATAAAAGGATGTTTGGTGTATCTTTGAAGCATCATGTTAGCTTGCTGGTTAACCATGAAAGCAATTTGTAGAAGAGAATGCAATAGATGCTTAATTTGATTATATGTTCTTGGATGATGTTGACTACCTTATAGAAATGACCACATATATCATCTATGCACCATGTCATGGCTATTTGGTACCCACTTGCATAAGCAGTGCACCCCGGGCATCCCCTTACGAAACTTTCGTTGGAGTGCCCGGACCACAAGCCGAGCACGTTTGAGAAAGGCAAGCCCCGGAGCATTCTAAGTCTCCCTATTCTCGCTAACTTACATGATATATTATGCTTGTACTACTATGTTGCATTTAAGTGATAGGAATTACTTGATACCGTTGATGCATATGTACTCCTTGATATCACCACTTGTTTATCTACCTTGTCCTATGTAGATAGGCACGAAGTCCATGCTTAGCTTGCTTAGTCCGGTAGAAGTCGGGTGATTCCCTGTCACCTGCAAGATATAGGTGGACACCTGTTTGATTAGATGTAATTGCTATGGGGAAAAATAACCAAGTGTGGAAAGGAAATTGAGACCGGGCAACGTCTTATGGTGGGTTTGACCGTAGTGCCCCTGCCTGTGTCGGTTAAGGACCGATCGTTGACGGCCCTCTTATCATGTTGAACGCATGCCCCACACTTAGCTGGAAGGATAAGTCGTTCCGACCGCGAAGCCTGAACACTATCCGGGCTGGGAGTCGAGCCGCCATGCGCTGTATTGGTGATGGTTGAGGAGAACGACAAGGGCACGACGCGCAACCTTGGTATACCTTGGATACCTCGGTCGCCGGAACGGTCCTCGGGTACTGGCGGTGCCTGCCGAACCCGCGATTTGGTCCTGGATAGTGTAACACGGTGATCTGTAGCTCACTTGATCAGTGAGTGTGGTTTGTGTGGGGAATAACTCGCCAGCTAGTCAGAAACGAATTCGAATCGCAATTGCTCCTGGATAGTGAGCACTTGACATGAGCCCTGTCCTCGTAGTAAGGACTATAGAACACTTGGGTTATGATGATAAACAATTAATGAATGCTATGATGAGGTACCATCATATTACTACACTTGTTTGCAATAGTACAGGTGCAAACCTAGATAATAGGTAATGATAATATTGAACTTGAGCTAATTAAATAAAGAAAGGTCTCTAGGCTATGTTTTAGTGGAATAATGCTTTTATGCAAAAAGTCTCAGCTACCCCACCATACAGACTTCATGATCCTTGAAGAGTCTTTATTTTTGGTTTATGACGGGTAAGTCTAGCTGAGTACATTCTCGTACTCAGGGTTCTATTCCCATGTTGTTTTGCAGATGGTCAAATGTACTATGGTTATTGCATCCTCTGCTTGTACCCAGCAATGGGCGATGACTAGACCAAGGGCGATGGTCACTCTACCTTCTCTTTTGCTTTTGTGGGAATGACCGAACTATGGCACTGTATTAGACTATATGTGTGTGTGTTACTTTCAAACTATGAAGCTTCCACTACTCGAGAACTTGGTTTGTAATAATTTTAAGTACTCCGATGTATTTTATGAATGTTGTGAACTGGATGTAATTGTGAACGGTGACCGCTGAACTTATTACGATCTTGGCTGTACGTACGAATTGTGGCTTGAAATCCTTCGAGATTTTACGGACTACCGGGATTATATGGGCTTAAGCTCGGTGGTTTGACTGTGCAAATGGTCACTATCAGGCTTAAGAGCATCTCCAACGGTTTGCCATTCTAGTTTGGCATTTGTGTTATTTGGCAAAAAGGTAAAAATCACTCCTCCAACGGTTTTGCAAACGGGTTTGCCATTTTAGTAAACTTGGCATTTGAGAGGCTCCCATTGGCATATTTGGGAGTTGGCTTTTGGATTGGCAAACGCTTACGGCCGGTTTTCCTGCGTCAATTCTGTGCGCGGCCTGGTCTCTTTGGCGCCGTTTCCTTCGTCGTAGGGAGTCCTCGCGCCAAATAGAGTCCGCGCCGCCATTGGTTTGCCGCGACTCAAAGACGCAAATCGAGTCTGCTACGTCATCCCTCCCTGAACGCAATTGAAATACGCCGTCTGCTACATCCCTCCCTGAAGATCACGCGCGTCTGGATAGAAACACGCGAGCGGCCATTGCATCCACGCAGCCGAGCGATCTCCACTAGGTAATTGCCAAGTCCAAAATGCCAAACCATTGAGGATGGCCATATTTTTTCCTTTGCATTTACAATTGGGAGTTGGCAAACAACAACAAATGCCAAACCAAAATTGCCAAACCATTGGGGGTGCTCTAATCTCTTATAATTTGGACGGTTCTGTTACAGCTGGCATCGGAGCAAGGTTTAGCGAGTTACTGTTCATAAGTACGTTCTAACTAAACCTTAAACCGGTTTAATAAAAGATTATTATTAATTAATGATAATCAAGGTGTCAAACTAAGTTTTTGGAAAACTATCGAGTGTGCCATGGTCATATCCTTTATGCCCAGTTAAGGACTCTAAGATGGCTAGTTAAGTACAGACTTGGGGGTTAATGCATCATATTTCTATTTCGTCGCTCATACGGTGTGCAATAGTATGAGTACCATTCATTTGAGTGGTAATGTATGGATCAATTCTTCCTCTACGCCTCGGTAAGTGGGAGCTGTGAGAGCATGAACGGATGCACTGCCGATCTAGGGAAGTGTTGTTAGGTGCTATGTCATGCACACATGTTTGGTGTGCCTGGGAACAGTACCGCATGTTGGGAGATTCCGTCCTGAGAGACGATGCTGTCACTAGGGCGATGATGTGGGTAGTAACACGCCATATGCATGGACGTGGTGTCTATGTGTGTGGGGTGTATAGCTTTAAATTCTTGTTTTGTATGTTCATAATGTGGTTGGGCTGAAATGAGTTTTCTGCAGGTACACTAACCATGTTCCCGCCTAGAACGACTAGTTACGTTATGAGAGAACGTTGTGTGCCACCGCATATACCGATTAGTGATAACTTTTGTTTCCAAGTTTGTGAGATCGTAAGTTCGTGCATGCATCATGTTCATTCCATATCATTGCTTACTTCCTTCTCTTAAGTAAATCTGTCCCAATTTTAATTAAGTTAATAAAAGGTACTCCTCAATCTTACCCAAGGTGTTCCATTTGCAGCAGATGACACGCACTAGGCTCACCGCTCGCAAGTCCACTGGTGGGCGAGCCCCTCGCCATCAGTTGGCAGCCAGGAGCTCGCGTCATAAGAGCAAGTTCCTGGAGGAGTTTGGGATGCCCACCCTGCTTTGGAGGGTGCTCAGTTCGATGGGGTATCCCGAAGGAAGGGAACCGCGCTACTATTGGAACAAGGAGCAGCTTGGTGACGGGACCCTGGTGTGAATCAAGGCAGTGGTCCCTACCAGTGGAGGTGACCCCGCTTGGGGCGGCTGGGTGTACGAGTCTCGAGGTACCATGCGTTTCTAGGGTGCCAGCAGAGCAGCTTTTGCAGTTCTGAGGGACATCATGGAGATGTTTCCACAGGAGCTGGCCCACGCCTTCGCTGGGGTGTTTCCCCGGGGTGACCCCTGCATTTCGGTGTGGGATCAGTCCGAGGTGAATGCTTTAGAGAGGAGTGCGGATGAGGACCAGCACAGTGACAGTGCAGCTACGAGTGCTATGTTCGCCTTGATGAAGACCTATGGGGGTCTGGAGCGTTGTTTGGGGCGCTTGTCTAGGTCCCTTCTCACAGTTCAGGATGAGAAGCGCCAGCTGCAGCGTGAGTTTGACACTAAGGTTGAGAGGTTGCAGGCAGAGTTGGCCCGCGTGACCCGAGAGAGGGATCAGGCGGTCCAGAAGAATAGTGAGTTGAGTCAGGACCTGCTCGCAGTAAGGGAGTAGAGGGACAGGGTGACCACCGCTCACAGGAACTGCGAGCGCATGCTAGTTCATGTGCCTGGTGTTGACGGTGGATATACCATAGAAATCCACATACAAAACACCGTCAACATGCCTCGGTTGCAAGGGGAAACGACATGACATGAACATATTTTATCCATAACTAGTTCCACTTGTACTCTTAGCTTGTTTATGCAGGAACAACAAATTCAAGACATTATTTGACAAAGCCAACATCAGAATCATCAAGAGGAGATCGAGGGGACAACAGGTGACACCCTGGGCCCACAGGGAGGGGGTCGCCCGACCCCTCTTTGGTGGGACCCAGGTGTGCCACCTAGTCCACCGACATAAGGGACCCCTGTGGACACTGCTGGTGGGCCCAGAGGCCCAGAAGTGGGGTCGCCCGACCCCACATCAAAGGCGGTTCCAGGGTCGGTGGCCTCCCACCGACCTTCCCCACATGTCCCACATGTTGATTTGCCCCTGCCGTTGATCAAATGGCGGTTGTGAGGTCGGTTTGATCCAAGGGTGGAGAGAAGATGTCACGCGGATCGATGACGTGGTGATGGAGTAACCCCTACTCCATCTCCCTCTATAAAAGGCAGCCTCCACCCTTCATTTCAAGTGTGCAATTCCAAGGCCAAGTGCATTACAAGTTCCAAGCATACAAGTAGAGTAGTAGTTAGTCTAGAGTGGGAGTTAGAGTCGAGTCGAGCGAAGCTCGGGGTCTCCGGAGTCGTCTTCTGGAGAGTCTGGTATAGCTCTTGTACCTTTCTACTTTTGTAAGACTTTCCTTTTATTAATATATTATTCTTACTTTACTTTACTGAGTTCTTACTTAGTGCAAGTCTTTTAGTCTTGTTGTGCATTTACTTTAGTAATATAGTTGTCTTAGTGAAGTTAGTGACCTGTAACCACTCCTGTGTGTGCATCATCGTCCTATCTTGTATAGGAGCTCTAGCTAGCTGCAACTAGTTAGCGTTGTAGGATTAAGTGTGAGCGTGGTGCTCATACTTAAGATTACCTTTGATTACCGCTGGCTTGAACGGAAAGTAGGAGCGCACTCCCTAGTAGGTGACAGATCGTGGGCGGCATTAGGTTCTCCTCACGTACAGGCTAGTTCTTAAAAGGTAAGGCGTCCATAAGCCCAATAGTCGCTTTCGGTAAGGGGTTAGGTGAAAAACCTTCTAAGCGTCTTACCAGCTCGGCTATCCCTCGCACACAGTTAGTAAGGCTCTATCGTAGTTAAGACAATTATCTATTAAAGTAAGTCACAGAAGTCAAGTTAGATACATAGGAGTCCTTTACTCACTCGTTGTCCTCCCACCTAGCTAACTCTACCATTTACCTTTAGCATAGGACCTTGGATTCACCACTACCCTTCCTGTTCGTTATTTACCACCCTTATTCACTAGTTGATACTAGATAACTCAAGGAATCTCATTCCCCTTTTTGTTAAACACACTTAGCCGCTTTCCCTTGGGAAAATATAAATTACGATACCTTGGAATACTCCTTGGTGAAGTGCTACAGCGGTACATTCTGTGCGCTTGTGGAATTATCCAATAGTAAATAGAGTTACCCTACCAGGGCACTTCTGGCGCCGTCGCCGATATCCGGTGGTTGCGTTAAGAAGTGTCAACAAGCATTTCTGGCGCCGTTGCCGGGGAGAGCGTCTGTCTAAGAGTTTTAACAAAAAGAGAATCCAGAGTTTGCTAGTTATCAAGTAGTGATAGGGATAACCCATCACTTGTCTTGTCTTCCTTTATTGTGAAGCCTGACAGTGTATGAGCAGTTTCCAATTGCCGTCAAACTTCGTTGAAGATCCTGAGCAACTGTTGAGGAGAACTAGACGTCGTCAAGTTCCACCTCAAAGGTTCATCTCGAACCTGAATCCGTTAGAGGAAGGAGTATCTGCACCGGTTATCAAAGAAGCTATGGCCCAGAAGACCATCTCTGAGTACTCTGCGCCGTCGGTTGACAATGTCGCCACGGGTCCGCAGCTTAACTTGGGGGATGCGACTTTTGAGTTGAAGCCTGCGCTTATCAATATGGTGCAAGCGAATCCCTTCTGTGGAAAGCCACACGAGGATGCCAATGCCCATCTCCAACACTTCTTGGAGGTGTGCGGCACCTTCACCATCAAGAATGTCGCCGCAGACGCCATCCGTCTTCGCCTCTTCCCATTCTCGTTATTGGGGAAGGCGAAGCAATGGTTCTACGCCAACAAGGGTGAAGTGACCACGTGGGAGAGGTGCGCCAATGCATTTCTCAAGAAGTTCTTTCCGATGGGCAAGACCAGCGCCCTTCGTGGAAAGATTTCCAGCTTCCAACAGCAAGCAGATGAGACGATTCCCGAAGCATGGGAACGTCTGCAGGAGTACATTCGCGCCTGTCCTCATCATGGGATAGAGGAGTGGCTCCTAATCCAAGGTTTCTACCATGGCCTGACCAGTTTGGCCCGTAGTCACCTTGATGCTGCCGCTGGAGGAGCATTCTTGCAACACAATGTCAAGGATGCCAAGGACCTCATTGAAAAGATGGTTATAAACCAAGGATGGAATGAGGAACGCCTCCAACCCAAGAGAAGAGGTGTCCATGCCTTGAATGAGGTGGACATGCTCTCTGCTAAGATGGACCTCTTAATGAAGAAGATGGAAGAAAGTTCCAAGCAAGAGACCATTCAACCTTACGCCACTGCACGGGCCATTGAATCTGATTCATGGTGCGAAGTGTGCGGAGGAGATGATCATTCGGGAAACAATTGTCCCGAAACAAAGGAGGAAGTGAGCTTCATCAACAACAACAACAATGGGTACCGGCCCCAACAACAGCAATGGAACTCGCGCCCCTTCTACCAAGGTAATCAAGGTAATGGTTACAATCAAAATTTCAATAATTCTTTTGGTAACCAACCTTCTCTTAGAGATCTTGTCTTAGGCCAATCTAAAATCAATGATAGCATTAACAAGAAAATGATGGCTAATGATAAGATCCTTGAAAACTTAAGTGAAAAGTTAGATAACTTTAACTCTGCTATGAAAAATCAGTTGAGCTTTAACAAAATGCTAGAAACACAATTAGCTCAATTAGCAGCAGCTGTCCCATCCTTCGAGCAAGGTAAGATCCCAGGGAAACCTGAGGACCCAATTGAAGGAGTTAAACTAGTTACTACGAGGTTCGGTAAGCCTCCGGTACAATCCAACTGGAGCTATCTTCTGGATTCGCCCTTCATCACCAAGAAGGACGACCCAGGCCTGCCGACCATCACCTGTGAGATCGGACCGCAAATCTTCCACAACGCCTTCTGCGACCTTGGATCGGGTGTCAACATCATGGCCAAGGTAACTTATGATAATTTGCTAGGGGGGCCTTTGCACCCCACATTTGTTCGTTTGCAGATGGCAGATCAGACGATCAGGTTCCCTGAGGGGTTGGCAAGGGACATACTGGTAAAGGTCCAAGACGACTACGTCCCTGCCGACTTCATCATTTTGGATATGGGATCCAATAATGATGTCTCGATCATCTTGGGAAGGCCATTCCTCAACACGGTCAATGCAGTCATCTATGTGGGGTCCGGCCAGATTCACCTCCAATTCCCAGGATGGAAGGTAAAATGTCCATTCAATGGTTATAAAGCTAACATGCAGGTGAAGGACAAAGAACCTCCGACTAAGCCTCGCCACATCCGACGCCGAAGGGACAAGAGAGGTAAGTCGGCCAAAAGGGCCGAAAAGAAAGAAGAGGAACCCGCTGAACCAAAAATCAATACCAAGCAAGTATGGCGGGAGAAAGAGGTGCAATCAAGGTCCACGTCTCCGGGACCATCTGATGCACCCGAAGAATGAACAAGATGGAGAGGTCCTGCTCTACGGACCTAAAACATGGAGCCCTTGCTGATAAGGTAAATCAGTAGTTATCCCATATTTATTTTCTGCATTTCAATTTCTACTATTCACTTTTCAATTGCATTCTTACTTTGAATTTTGCATATCTTATTTCGACAAAATGTTTAGCCATAATAAATAAAATCTTGAGAATAACTTGTCGTAAAAATTTGAGCTGCTGGAGCTCCCAAAGGGGGGTCGTCCGACCCCACCTTGGGGCCCACTTCACCACATTTCAACCTTGCTAGTCATAGAGGTTCCAACCCAGCACTTGGATGCTCTGGGAGCTCCAATGTGGGGGTCGGCCGACCCCCATATTGGCCCCACTTGCCTCCTGCTGGCCACCATTTGAATCACAATGGAGTCCTATGCTTGTAACACTAGCTAAAGTTTGAAAAAGAGTGGTCCCTTGATCCTTTACTTTAGTCATAAGATGCTCCTTTCATCTTTGATTCTTTTGGGACCACTCCACTAGCTTAAATTCTGCAAAGTGGTCACCTAGGCATGCTTGAGTGCTCCCATGGTCCATAGGAATCACTTTAGACATGTCTCCACTTTTGCCATTCATCTTTTACCTTTCACAAAGCACTAAAACAGGGAATCTCAGAAACAATTTGAAAACTTTTGGTCCACACCTAGCCTTTACTTTTCTGGACAATCAATGACACAATGTTTAAAGTGGAGGAGGGGCTAGGATGGGGGTCGGCCGACCCCCATTTTGGACCATCTCTGCAAAATCTTGAAAGCATGCAGAATGGTTCCCTGTATAAAGCTAAGTTCAAATTCAAAGTGCTTCTAGGGGGGGTCGGCCGACCCCTATATTGTGGGTCCACTACTTGCCCTTCTCCCCCTATAAATACCACAACATTGTGAGCTCAACTCCACACCCAAAACCACCAGAACCATTTCGAGCTCACAATCCTTTCTCTTCTCTCTTTGTTACAAGCCATTTCTCAAGTTTAGTTTAGAAATAGTCATCAAAACAAAAACCCAAAAAGATTCCCCTTGCATAGTAGTAGTAGTAGGAGCTTGGTTTGCCTCACTTGTGTAGGAGGATGAAGAAGCATATCTTCGGCAAGTTCAAGAAAGCAAAGGGTGAGAGCTCTTCTCAAGGCTCTCACTATGCTCATGGAAGGGAGGAAGAAGAAGGTTACCATGGGATGGTACCCTACGAGCCTCCATCAAGGATGAGAGAGCCCGAGAGCGGCCTCATGTTAAGCCAAGAAGAGTTGCAAAGGTACTACATCATCCGAGAGGGTCTCTTCCTACACACTAGCATCATCGATCCGGACCTTTTGGCCCGCACAGGTATGGATGTTGAATTCGATAAGGTGTTTAGAGCAATTGGTTGGAGTAGTTTTTGGCAAGTGCCTGAATTTGGAAAAGAATTGCTTGCTAAGGAATTTCTATGCACCCTAAAACTCACAAATAATGGAATATCTTTTCGCATGTGTGAGCAAGAACATCAATTAAATTGGAGTTTGCTAAACACTGCTTTAGGGTGTGAACATGAATGTGAACTTGATCTAGATCATGCCACTAGAATGTTCGATAAATTTAGATTCTGGAAAGCAATTTCTGGCTCTAATGATTGTTCAAATCCTACTCCCATTGAAATCCATAATCCAACCTTGCGCTTTCTTCACTTCTGGATCATGTGCACTCTATATCCTGGCATGGGAACTGATACTTTAATTGATGATGAACTTAAAATTCTCTATGCCATGGTTAGTAAAATCAAGGTCTCCCCTGTAAAACTGCTAGTGAACTATTGGCTTAACTCTATTGAGTATGGGAAGCCCATCTATTTCACATCCTTTATTACTCGAATAGCCGATACTTTTGGATTACTTGAATCACATTATTTTGAAGACATTGGCTATGTTAGAGGAGTGGTAGATGAGAACTTCTTTATCAATGCTAACATGCTCATAAGAAATCCAAATGGTGAACTTAAAATGATTTATCCGGGCTATACAACCGAAATTCCTCTCCCATGTGCGAGGCGCCGGTTGTATGGGGTCCGCACACTTACCATTAGACTAGCCCAAGTGGCAAGTCCAGATATTGCAGGGACACGCAGGGTGACAAGAAGGATGATGCAAGCCGCCCAGATGGAGCAAGGAGGATCCTCGCACCATGACGTTGAAGAGGGCGATGAAGCGATGTCAGTGGATGCTTCAGACTCCATGGGTCTACCTCCACAACGCACTCCACGCCCAAGGGACAGGGCTAGGCGTCACCAGCCCACAGGTATGGACAGTCTCATTAATGACATGGGCGAATTGCAGATTGGGCAAGAAGCAACATTGCAACTGGCGTTACAAAACGGCCAACATATCCGACGTGTGCGAGAGGAAGACGCACAACGCTGGGCTGGATGGTACCAAAATTTCCCGCCACCACAGTGAGCGAAGATCTAGCTTGGGGGAGATCCTCTCCCCCACTAAGGTAAGTATTCTATCCTATTTATTTTCATGCATTTTATAATTCTTACTTAAAAAAAAATAAATATTTATTAGCATCTCCCTTTAGCATATATGCTTCATGTATGTTTATATCCCTCATGGAAATTATGACTAGTTGCTTGTTAATGTTTCTCTAGTGCCTAGTATACAACTTAGTATTTCTCTAAGTATGGATCACTTAGCTCACTTAAACTGCCATGAACCTAAAAACTTTGTGGGTTGCAAGTGCTAGAACTAAGTCTAAGTTATTGTGGGACATGAGATAGTAAGACAAGAGCTACTATAATATTTTTCTAAGCATGCATGATTATCAGAGATTTATTCTTAAAATGATCAAAACCTTAATTGTTCCTCAATGGTGATGAATTCCTACCACAGCCATATCTACTTTACATAATTGCAACCTTTCCACATAAGCTATTTGCTTTGTGTTGAGTGTCGTCAAGTCTTGTTGACCCTTGTTAAGAGACTTTTCATGCTCCTAAGATCAAGATCACGTACACACCACATATATATATGCTGCTTCTACACTGGAAGTACGCAACCACATGTATTTCGCATCCACTAAATAGGTTGCTCCATACTCTAAATGTTAGAACATCTCTCTAAGCATTATTTGGTAAATGAGACATCAAAAGGCTAGGCAAAATGAAATAAAAAGATGGACATGTGCAAGTCCACAGAAAAAGAAAATTGAGCACATGAAAGCCCATATATATAAAAAAAAAAGAAAGAAGAAAAAAATGCTAGCCATGTCTCAATACATAGAGAGTCTATCAAATAAAGGAGCAACCTAGTCCACACTTGCACATCTTGATCTGGGAGTATGACACTTCTCTTCAAGGATCCGAGCTTTGACTTCGCAATACATGCAAAGTAAGTATGCTATCTCCTTTCATCCCTACCTTGAACTCCACATAAGCCTTTTAGAAATAGGATGAAATAGAGAAGGCAACTCTTACCATATGCCTTGGTGAGGAATCATACACCATTTGAGTGACATGAGAGAACCATAAGAGGAACATTTAAGCTTTCTTTTGAAAATATCACAAAACCTCTGATATGAAACTTGCTAAGAATGAGAAAGTTAGTGCTCAAGTCAAACTGTTCTGTCTCTCAACCACCTAAGACAAAGGAAAAGCCATAAGCCCCATAAGGGACTAAGGTAATAGGGGTAAGTTTACATAGCTAAATTTTTCATGCAAGGAGAAGAACTTTGTTGTACACATGGTACTCTTGAAATGTGAACATAGTAACAATACCTGATCCACCGAGGCTAAGTTTGATTGTTTGCTCGGGACGAGCAAAGGTTAAGCTTGGGGGATCTTGTTGACGGTGGATATACCATAGAAATCCACATACAAAACACCGTCAACATGCCTCGGTTGCAAGGGGAAACGACATGACATGAACATATTTTATCCATAACTAGTTCCACTTGTACTCTTAGCTTGTTTATGCAGGAACAACAAATTCAAGACATTATTTGACAAAGCCAACATCAGAATCATCAAGAGGAGATCGAGGGGACAACAGGTGACACCCTGGGCCCACAGGGAGGGGGTCGCCCGACCCCTCTTTGGTGGGACCCAGGTGTGCCACCTAGTCCACCGACATAAGGGACCCCTGTGGACACTGCTGGTGGGCCCAGAGGCCCAGAAGTGGGGTCGCCCGACCCCACATCAAAGGCGGTTCCAGGGTCGGTGGCCTCCCACCGACCTTCCCCACATGTCCCACATGTTGATTTGCCCCTGCCGTTGATCAAATGGCGGTTGTGAGGTCGGTTTGATCCAAGGGTGGAGAGAAGATGTCACGCGGATCGATGACGTGGTGATGGAGTAACCCCTACTCCATCTCCCTCTATAAAAGGCAGCCTCCACCCTTCATTTCAAGTGTGCAATTCCAAGGCCAAGTGCATTACAAGTTCCAAGCATACAAGTAGAGTAGTAGTTAGTCTAGAGTGGGAGTTAGAGTCGAGTCGAGCGAAGCTCGGGGTCTCCAGAGTCGTCTTCTGGAGAGTCTGGTATAGCTCTTGTACCTTTCTACTTTTGTAAGACTTTCCTTTTATTAATATATTATTCTTACTTTACTTTACTGAGTTCTTACTTAGTGCAAGTCTTTTAGTCTTGTTGTGCATTTACTTTAGTAATATAGTTGTCTTAGTGAAGTTAGTGACCTGTAACCACTCCTGTGTGTGCATCATCGTCCTATCTTGTATAGGAGCTCTAGCTAGCTGCAACTAGTTAGCGTTGTAGGATTAAGTGTGAGCGTGGTGCTCATACTTAAGATTACCTTTGATTACCGCTGGCTTGAACGGAAAGTAGGAGCGCACTCCCTAGTAGGTGACAGATCGTGGGCGGCATTAGGTTCTCCTCACGTACAGGCTAGTTCTTAAAAGGTAAGGCGTCCATAAGCCCAATAGTCGCTTTCGGTAAGGGGTTAGGTGAAAAACCTTCTAAGCGTCTTACCAGCTCGGCTATCCCTCGCACACAGTTAGTAAGGCTCTATCGTAGTTAAGACAATTATCTATTAAAGTAAGTCACAGAAGTCAAGTTAGATACATAGGAGTCCTTTACTCACTCGTTGTCCTCCCACCTAGCAAACTCTACCATTTACCTTTAGCATAGGACCTTGGATTCACCACTACCCTTCCTGTTCGTTATTTACCACCCTTATTCACTAGTTGATACTAGATAACTCAAGGAATCTCATTCCCCTTTTTGTTAAACACACTTAGCCGCTTTCCCTTGGGAAAATATAAATTACGATACCTTGGAATACTCCTTGGTGAAGTGCTACAGCGGTACATTCTGTGCGCTTGCGGAATTATCCAATAGTAAATAGAGTTACCCTACCAGGGCACTTCTGGCGCCGTCGCCGATATCCGGTGGTTGCGTTAAGAAGTGTCAACACTTGGTCAGAGGAATGAAGCCTGGCACGAGGAGGACACCCTGAGGGCCCGACAGCTAGAGCTGGAGTAGCAGCTAGCGAATGCTGAGGAGTACAATGAGAACTTGCATGAGGAGATCCACCAGCTGCACAACCAGCTCCACCCTCACCATCTGCCTGGAGCAGCTGAGTTAGACTCTGAGGATGAGATGGATGAGGATCCAGAGATAGAGACAGCCGCTAGTGGAGATGAGGATGAGGAGGGCTCCGGCATGGACAATGACTATAGCGAGTAGATGCTAGAGCTCTAGAGCTAGTCCTTCTTCTTTTGATGTTGTTGTTGCATGGCATGTCTTGTAACCTGTGGATCTGAGCTGTGTAAAACTTTATGTGATGACGCTGAAAGTCCAGTGTATGTATGCTGGCAATTTTGGATGTATGCGAACCTAGCTTGTTGCTCGAATGTTAAGTAATCCATTAGTGATGTTGTGTGTGGATGATGAATTGTTGTGCCTCTGTTTATTATGCGAATTTATTTTCCTCAGTAAATTCAGTACGGCATAATTCTACATATGTCTACCGTTGATGGCAACTCCTAACGACTGCTTATCAGTGATGCATGCAGATGGTGCAAACACGTGGCGGGGGTAACATCAACCCCGGTCTTGGAGCAGGTACTTTCGGAGGTGGGCTCAAAGGAATGAGGAGAGCACCATCACCGCCACCACCACCACCTCCCCCGTACACTGCGGATGTGTTTTTCGTGCAGTTTCTGGGGAGCCAACGCAACATGGAACAGATGCAGCGCAACATGGAAGAAGCCCTGCGCAATATCGCTGACAATACCCGCTATGGGGATAACCAGGGCGGCCGTGAAGCCAATCAGTATAGCTCTTTGAAGGACTTCATGGATACCAAACCACCAGTTTTCAAGGAGGCCTTAGAATCGCTCGAGGCAGATGAGTGGATCGACACTATGGAGCAAAAGTTCCGTCTTCTTTGGATGATTGAAGAACTCAAGGCCAAGTATGCAACGCATCAGTTGCAGGGACCTGCTAGGATTTGGTGGTCCCATCACCGTACCACCTACCCAGAGGGGACCCCTATCACCTGGAACCGCTTCACCACCGCCTTCTGGGGAAATTACATTCCCCCGGGTGTGGTGGAAATGAAGGTTGGGGAGTTCATGAGGCTGTCCTAGGGAACGAAGTCTGTGAAGGAGTATCTACACGCTTTTAACAATCTTGCTTGTTACGCCCCCGAGTTTGTGAACACGGAGGCCAAGAAGATCGCTAGTTTCCAGAGAGGCTTGAGCCCAAAGATGCTGAAGACCATGGGTACAGGGACCCGGGCTACCTTCAATGCCTACATCAGTGACTGTCTGACCCAGGAAAACAATAACAACAACTATAGTGCATCCAAGTCTCGTAAGAGGGCTTTTGAAGCCGGGTCATCTCAGTCCCGGGCACCGGTGGCAGGGCGACAACAGTATCGTCCTCCTGCCCCAGGTGCTAGGTTCCGACCGCCGCAGAGAAGGAACACCGGGCATCCAACACAATAGAAGCCGTACAAGGTGGCAATAGCTCCCGCCAAGCCAAAGGCAATTCAAGCTATAGCACCTGCCGCCAACAATATGACCAAGGGACCGTGCTATAACTGCCACAAGATGGGGCACTTTGCTAAGGAATGTCCCTACCCCAAGAGGCAGCAGACAACCTACCCAGCTCGAGTGCACCATACCTCGATAGAGGAGATCCCGGAAGGAGAACCGGTAACAGCTGGTATGTTTCCTGTCAACCAACATCTTGCAGTTGTTTTGTTTGATTCTGGATCATCGCATTCATTCATGAGCCAAGCATTTGCACAAAAGCATGACCATGGAGTTACAGATCTGGGTTATGGCTATCGCATCAGCTCAGCAGGGGCAGATGTGTTGACAAATAGAGTGGTTCGAGGGGCAACCCTGGATATAAGTAACAGGGTGTTTCGTTTTAATCTAGTAGTCATGCCTGGATTAGTTTTGGATGTTATCATGGGTATGAACTGGATGAAAGAGTGGGATGCTGTAATAGATACTGGGAAGAGGGTGTTATCTCTCAGAGAACCCCAGGGCAGTGGATCTTTTCAAGTACCTCTACCCCGTCGCTTTGACTTTGCTAGCATCTCTTGTGCTACGCACGTGGTTCCTCTGCCACAGATCCCAGTGGTCTGTGAGTTCCCCGATGTTTTTCCGGAGGAATTGCCGGGACTTCCCTCAGATAGGGAAGTAGAGTTTGCAATAGAGTTGATACCAGGTACCGCACCGATATCTAGAAGGCCGTACCGGATGCCGCCTAATGAGCTTGTCGAATTGAAGAATCAACTAAAGGAGTTGCTGGATAAAGGGTTTATCCGGCCAAGTTCATCAGAATGGGGTTGTCCGGCGTTGTTTGTGAAAAAGAAGGATCAATCGCTGCGCATGTGCGTGGACTATCATCCACTCAATGCGGTGACAATCAAAAATAAGTATCCATTGCCAAGGATTGATATCCTGTTTGATCAGTTGTCCAAGGCAAAAGTGTTTTCCAAGATAGATTTGAGGTCCGGGTATCACCAGATCAAGATCCGTCCGCAAGATATCCTGAAGACTGCTTTTTCCACCAGATATGAGTTGTATGAGTATCTTGTCATGTCCTTTGGGTTGACAAATGCTCCTGCATACTTTATGTATCTAATGAACTCGGTCTTTATGCCAGAGTTAGACAAGTTTGTTGTGGTGTTCATCGATGACATTCTGGTTTATTCAGAGAATGAGCAAGATCACGCCGAGCATCTAAGAGTCGTGCTAACACGACTGCGAGAGCATCAGTTGTATGCAAAGTTCAGCAAGTGCGAGTTCTGGCTGAAGAAAGTTCCTTTCTTAGGGCACATTCTGTCTAAAGATGGGATTGCTGTGGATCCGTCCAAGGTACAGGAAGTCATGGACTAGAAGGCACCAACTTCTGTCTTGGAGGTTCGAAGCTTTCTTGGCCTAGCCGGGTATTACTGCCGTTTCATACCCGACTTCTCCAAGATTGCTAAGCCGATGACCAGTTTGCTACAAAAGGATCATAAGTTTGTCTGGACGGAAGGGTGTGAACTAACCTTCCGCACTTTGCGAAAGTTGCTGACCACCGCTCCCGTTCTAGCGTAACCCAATATCGAGAAGCCTTTAGATGTGTTTTGCGACGCATCGAAAAGTGGTTTAGGATGTGTGCTGATGCAAGACGGCAGAGTTATAGCTTATGCTTCACGATAGTTGAGAAAGCATGAAGTCAACTACCTGACTCACGACCTCGAGCTAGCAACAGTAGTGCACGCTTTGAAGATCTGGAGGCACTATTTGTTAGAAAACAAGTGTCATATCTACACCGATCATAAAAGTCTGAAGTACATCTTTACTCAGTCCAAGCTGAATATGAGACAACGAAGATGGTTGGAGGTGATCAAGGATTACGATCTGGAAGTCCACTATCATCCAGGCAAGTCTAATGTGGTAGCAGACGCATTGAGTCGCAAACCGCACTATCAAGTGGTTCAACCGTTGTTTGAGGATGGTTTCAATCTCATGCATCCTGAAGTCTTATGTCACATACAGCTCACTTGTTGACTTGAAAGTCAAGTCATCGAAGGTCAGAAAACGGACAAGGGTATTTTCCACATTAAAGAAAAGATCAAAAATGACCCAAAGACTCAGTTCCGAGTTGATGAAAAGGGGGTATTGTGGTTTCAGCACCGGCTGGTAGTTCCGAAGAATCGAGAATTAAAGAATCGCATCATGGATGAAGCACATCTCTCCAAGCTTTCTATTCATCCTGGTAGTAGTAAGATGTATCAAGATCTAAGATCCCACTTTTGGTGGACTAAAATGAAGAAAGAAATAGCAGCATATGTGGCCCGTTGTGACATGTGTTGCAGAGTCAAGGCCATACATATGAAACCTGCAGGTCTGTTGCAACCGTTGTCAGTTCTAGAGTGGAAATGGGAAGAGGTCAGTATGGACTTTATCACAGGTTTACCGACAACACGAAAGGGGAATGGCTCGATTTGGGTAATCATAGATCGATTGACCAAGTCGGCTCATTTCATTCCTGTTAAGACTCGTTACAGACCTCCCGAGTATGCTGATCTGTATCTGGCTGAGATTGTTAAGTTGCATGGTATTCCCAAGACCATCATATCAGACAGAGGACCGCAATTCACCGCTCATTTCTGGGAGCGAATGCATAAGAGTTTGGGGACTAGTCTGATAAGAAGCACTGCGTATCATCCCCAAACCTCGGGTCAAACGGAAAGACTCAATCAAGTGTAGAAGATATGCTGAGGGCTTGTGTGTTATCGTCCAAGGGATCATGGGAATCATGGTTACCTTTGGCCGAATTCTCGTACAATAATAGCTATCAAGAGAGTATCAAGATGGCCCCATTCGAAGCGTTGTATGGTCGTAAGTGTAGAACTCCGTTAAACTCGGTCGAACCTGGTGAAAGGAGATACTATGGTATCGACTTCGTGAACGAGGCTGAGAAAAAGGTGCAAATCATACAACAACATATGAAAGTGACACAATCACGACAGAAGAGTTATGCCGACAAGAGAAGAAGGCCACTCGAGTTCACTATAGGTGACTATGCTTACCTCAAGGTTACGCAATGAAGAAAGTTCAGCGTTTCCGAGTTCGAAGCAAGCTTGCACCTAGATATGTGGGACCGTATCAGATACTAGAAAGAAAAGGCCCTTTGGCCTACAAGATCCAGTTACCAGAGGAGTTGAGCTCAATCCTTCCAGTTTCTGTGGAATTGGGCACAAACTCACGTAAATCCTAGTTTAGACACCACGTCTACACTAGTATTTACTACTCTAATTATCTAGATTAACTAGAGCACTCAATACGAGTGGAGATCTAGTAAGTATAATAAATCAAGAATTAAATAAAGAACTAATATTAGAAATAATAATTAAAGAACCTAGAGATTGTTGAGCGACGAACCAGATGCGGCAAAAATACAATGTTGAGGAAGATCTGACAGATCTAGTTCCTCCTTAGCTCTCTCCTCCTCTCTCCCTATTTTCTAGATACAACTAGACAACAAGAACTAGAACTAGAACAAGATGAACTAGAGGGACCTCTACTTCTCTACTAGATGAAACCCTAATTTCTGTTGTACATGTAGCTAATGAAGGAGATGCGTCTAGGGGGGTCAAGGTCATATTTATAGCCCCCTAGGAAGCACCACAACCCTTGGATCAAACCGACTTAAACGTACGCTCAAGATTACTCCTCAAAGGCGGTGGATTAGGAATCTGCGAGGTTGAAGCTGATTGGCTGCGGCAGCCGGGCAGCCGCCCAAGGGGGTGGGGCAGGCGCCCATCCCCTATGGCCGTTTGCCGTCCCATTCGTTCTGGTGTCTTCTCGAACCTTCTAGACTCCAGAAAAGTGTATTTTCATGTGAAATTCATATTGCTTCATCCGAGACTCCAAATAGGCCAAATTGTAACACCCTAGGTGTTAAGCATGCACTTAGTCTCATAAACCATCCATAAGCATTCTCATCAAGCATAGCATTACATGAGCATGTCATTCATCCAAGTGTGATTTTATGTGCTTTATTTTATGTGAATTAAATATGGTAAAAATATTATGCTTGCTTCTAAATTTCTTGAAATGCCCAAATTAGGTTGAAATATGTGTTAGAAGAATTAAGAGTAATTTTGTGAAATTTTTGGAGCTATAGAAATTGAGAAATTGATTTTATACAAAAATTCCCAAAATGGATTTATTTGAAAACCTATAAGTAGTTTTGAGTTTCATTTCAAAATCTATTTGGAATTTGTGATTTCAACCTAAAACAAAGTTGTAGAATTTTTGATTTAGAGCAACTTTTATTTTGGGAGAAAAAGGTGAAAAGGATTTTGAAATAGTCCAAATGAATTTAGAAAAAGATTGAGAAAAGAAATTAAAAAAATGGAAAAAGGGAAAGGGGGGCGCTAGCAGGCCGCGGCCTCACTTCTGGCCCGCTGGCCGAAGCCGGCCCAGCCCACCCGCGCTCACCCCCTTTGAAGGGTCGAGATGGCGGACTAGAGGGGGGGGTGAATAGTCCTTTCTAAAAAATATTACGCCGGCTAGCCGAAACAAATGCGGAATTAAAACTATCGGTCTAGATAAGACTACATCCCTCTATCTAAGTTCTCTAGCACCTTGTAAAAGATCCTAAACAAGCAAACAAGGTGCAACCTTAGCAAGAGCTCACCTAACCAATTCTAGAAGCAAGGTCACACAAACCTATGCCACTAGTACTTTGCAAACCGGGGAGCTCCTACACAACTAGTAAGCAAAAGCACAAAGCTCCTAAGCTCACTAGCAATGCTCAATAACAAGGCAACCAATGCCAAATTAGAGAGCGCAAAAAAAAACTTAGCTACACAAACCAAGTAATGTGACTAACAAGGTTACACAAACCAAATTAGTCACGCAAGGGGAACTACTTCTAGCTACACAAGCAAGAAGGTAACTAGCAAGCTACACAAGCTAACTAATTACGAGAGCAACTACACAAGCACAAGTATATGAATGTAAATACAAGCTTGTGTTAGGTACTTGCAAACCAACAGGAAGAACAAAGTTGACACGATGATTTTCTCCCGAGGTTCACTTGGTTGCCACCAAGCTACGTCCCCGTTGAGACAAGATCCAAGGTTGCCCCGGTCCTCTTGCTAGTGGTGACCCGCAAGTCACACTCTCCCACGTGGAGTGCTTACCAAAAGCTCTAGCACTTGACCCGGCCGGACCACTTGTCGCTCTTCACGTCTCGCTCAACTAGAGTTGCTCTTCGCGATCCCCGCGGGGTGAGCACCGTACCCCTCACAATCTCTTCTCCGGAGCACCGCACAATCTCCTTGCGTGCTTCGACGGAGTCACAAGCCACCAAGCCGTCTAGGAGGTGGCAACCTCCAAGAGTAACAAGCACCACCGGCTTGCAACTCGAACACCTAGTGCCACTCGATGCAATCTCTCAATGCAACGCACTAGAATCGCTCACTCACACAATCGGATAATCACTATCAAGCATATGTGAGTTAGAGGCTTTACTAGCACTCCCTAAGCATGGACACTAAGTCCCAAGGGTGCTCAGCACCAGCCAAGGCCGGCCACCACTTCTATTTATAGCCCCAAGGGCTAAACTAGCCATTGCCCCTTCACTGGGCAAAAACCGGGGGCACCGAACTCACTGCAGGAGCCACCACACGCTGGAACAGTGCGTCCGGTGCTCTAGAAACAGCCACGTGTCACTAGCCGTTTGAACTCGACCATTGCCGCCAACGGCTACTGCGTACGTGCGCCTCCACAGCACCACCGGACGCTCTACTGCATCACACCGGACGCGTCCTGTGCGCACCGAACGCATACGCAGAGAGTTTGTCAAAACGCAGGATCACCGGACGCTACCACCCTACGCACCAGGTCGGCACCGGATGCTTACTCAGAGAACACCGTAAAAGCTCAGGGATACCGGACGCACGAACAACGTTCAGCAGCGTCCGGTGTTGATCGTCCGGTGCACAACTCTCACCTAAGCCAGCAACCGAGAGCGCACCGGACCTCCGAGGCAGCGTCCGTGTGAGTTTTCAGTCAGAAACTTTCTACTGGCGCACACGAAACTTTCCACTGGCAAACAAGAAACTTTCCACCAGTGTACAAGAAACTTTCTACTAGCGCACAAGAAATTTTCCACCGGTAAACAAGAAACTTTCCACCGGCATACAGAAAACTTTCCATTAGTGCACAAGAGACTTTCCACCGGCACAAAGGAAAATTTCTACCTCCTTAAGGTGTGCCAACACCACAAAGTGTGTACCAACAAGTGCACGAGTGTTAGCATTTTCACAAACATTTTCCCAAAGGAGTTAGCCTCTCAAACTTGCCACGCCACTCGATCCTAACACGTATGCAAAGTTAGATCGCTCAAGTGGCACTAGATGACCGATATGCAAACAAGTTTGCCCCTCTTGATAGTATGGCCATCTATCCTAAATCCGGTCATAAACTTCTCTACACACCTATGACCGGTGAAATGGAAATGCCCTAGGTTATACCTTTGCCTTGCGCATTCCATTCCATCTCCTTCAATGTTGATGCAACACATGCACCAAGCAACCACCAAATGATATGGTCCACTTCATATCATCACGTGACCGTATTGGTTCATCAATCTTGACCTCACTTGCTCTTCAACGTTGCCTCGGTCCATTGGCGCCAAATCTTGCTCAAGCTTCACCGTCACACGCGGTCCCTCGCCTCAAAGCCTCCGACTTGCCCTTCACTCTTGCAACCGGTCCATCGAGCCAAGCCTCATCTTGATCTTCTCCATCTTGGTCACATGACTCCATGTCATGTCTCATATGCAATGAGCTCCTCCATCATCACATCATCACCTGTGGACTAATCTCCTGTGTATCTCACATAAACACTATTAGTCCACCTAAGTTGTCACTCAATTTCCAAAACCAAACAAGGACCTTTCAATCTCCCCCTTTTTGGTAATTGATGACAACTCTACAAAGATATGGAAATTAAGCTTTTTCAAGCTAGCACTTCACACAAGTGTAAATTGCTAACTTGATTGGAACTTTATGCTACTTATCCAACATTTAAGCTCTATGTCAAGATTTGGATAAGCACCATAAAACCCTACTAAGTGCTAAGGTGTATAGAATAAACCTTTGTAGCTCGATACCAAGTTCGATAGCATTTGAAGCATTCAATGTACACCATCCTTAGCACCATGTGTAGCTAGACAACAAAAACACTAGAAACCCCGTGTGATCAACATTAAGAGCAAGGGTCTAGTCTTTACTTGAAGAACACAAGTCTAGCTACCAACCTATGCATGCTAGTTATCATATCATCAATCAAGTTCTATAACTAGCATACACCACACAAGCATGCATATTGAATTTAAAACTTATGCAATGCAAGCAAGCACATGAGTATGCACATATCAAATGCAAACAATCAATGTTCATGAGCTTGCTCCCCCTACTTGTGTGCTTCTCTTTTGTCCAAGAATTTTGATCCATCATCTTTTCATTTAATGTTGCTCCCTTGTCCATGTCCATCTTTGATTTCTCCCCTTGAAATATATCTTTTGTTGTCCAACTTATCCCATGATCATATCTTTGTTCCAACTTCTCCCCCTTTGTCATCAATTTCCATAAAAGGTATGTGATACCAATTAAATCAATTGACACCAATTGAAAGAGTGTGAATCTCATTGTGACAAAGGATTGCATTGGGATAGATGGTTGAGGCTTGAATCTTGCATTTTTGAAGGACATCACAATGTGTTGGAATGACATTACTTGAATTGCTCTTGAGATACCACATAGGATCTTTGACCTTGATACCATTTGGTGGGGCACTCCCCCTATGTCATAGCATGGGTCATTCACTTGTCAATCTTGTTGGTGAGGGAACTTTTCTTCTCTTGATGATCACTTAAAGTTGAGGATCCCTTGTGGAACCACCTTCTTGTATGATAGATACCATATGTATAAATGTGATATTTGAAATATATTGTCCGATATCATATGGGATTCTTCTATCAATTAAGATCTTCTAGTATGGAACCACTTGTTTGCTATCTTGAACATTTGCTATCATCATCATGAGTACCATTTGTTGGATATCACTTGAAGAAACATTTGAGTCTAGATATCCATTTTCATTGTTGTCTTGTTCTTGTACACTAATCATCATGAGCTTCTAATTGTAGACTTGAACTATGTTGATTTGACTAAGCTTCCAAGTCCGGTTTGAACCAATGACAAGCTTTTTCACACCTCACATTAAGGGTTATCTTGCCAATGTTGTACTTGTCACTTGTTAACAATCCAAAATAGATCAAGTACTTGGGTTCACTAGCTCATGAACAAACTCATATACATACCACTAGATCAACTAATCATTCAAGCAATAGTGGTAGGTTATGAATTGAAAACTTTTCATTTGTCATGCATGATCCTATTAAGCATATACTATATGCACTAACCGCATACTAGTAAGGGATGAAAAGATCATGCACATTACAATTATACCTTTGCTATGATGGAGAAGAGGATAGTCACATAGATTCCAAATCATTTCTCCAATAGCAATGTGAAGTCCAATTGATATGCTTGGTGAAGACCAATCATAGATACCAATTGATAGATCAAATCTTCACCCATATGAATTTAGAACCACTTATGATCAAGTGCACTGTCTTGTTGTGGTTGACTTGCTTCATCTTTTCTTGATCATTGCTTGCATGAGAGAACTAATAAGAATATCACTTGAAATAGCATGACTAGCTCTCTTTTGGGTTGTTGCTTGCTCTCTTGATCAATCCTTTTGATTGTTTCAACTAAGCATCTCAAATGTCCTTTAGATCACCACTTCCATGTTAGCCTTCCAAGCACCACACTTGGTTTACCCACTCCTCGGGCGGCACGCCCCTCACATAGGGAGAAGTGACCTCTCTCCAAAGAACTATTCTTGATACTCACTTGAATTGCTTTGATTGATTGATTCAAGTGATGGACTTATTGTGATGAGTAACCATGAATCCTTCTTTAAGTCCTTTTCTTTCTACTTATTTAAGTCCTTTTCTTTCTACTTGTTTAAGTCCATTTCTTTCTACCAAATGGTTTCCAATAGTTACTAGAACTTAAACTTTATCTTCATCTTGAGTTTGATCTTGATCTTCAACTTGAGTACCAAATATTGTACACCAAGTACACTCGACAATCAAATGACCTTGTACTCATTACTTGTCATGCTTCTAGATCAATTCAAAACCAAACTTAGGTGCCTCAAACACTTATAAATCATATATCCAACTTGAGGACCTTTCAATTTAAGTGACTCTAGATCAATCCAATATTTGTCACTATTCTGACAGATTCTGTACCCTTTAAAGAAATATCCATATCTCACAATGTACTGATCCAAATACCACAAAATTTGGTGGAAATGTGATTCACTAAGTCATCTAGCAGCTGTAAAAATTTGAGCTTCAGTTGACTTCTAGATTGCTACCAGATTTCAATTCTTCCACCACTGCCACATGCTGAGAGCTGCTGCACTATAGCAGATAAGATCCACTCCAAAACCGAAGTATCCCTTCTCCAATTCTCATGAGATTTTTACAGCATCTTCTATGATACGTGTACAGCATGCATGCCAAATTTCAAGTCATTCCAAAAGGATTTGATCACTCAAACTCAGACATGATCTCAGCTAGCTCAGATTTGCAATATTGGACAGATTTCAAGCAATTGAGCTATACTTCTTCAAATTGAATCAAACTTGAAATTAACTTGATTGAATGCATTCAAAAGACATATATCAATTCAATCCACTCACTAAAAGTCATCTTATGAACTTATCCAACTCAAATCAATCCAAACTTGATTACTAAGCATTTAATCCATTCAAACATCTTATAGCAAGCAACATTGCATATTTATCCAATTCAATCAACTCATATGCACCCAAGTGAATGTGATCAACAAAGATATACCTTGGTTAGCTCATGATCATCCAATTTGCAAGCTTCAACTCATGTATTTGCAAGCCATCAAATAATCCAATAAATCACCACAACTTGAATATTTGCACTTGTATGTTATAGCATATTTGGACTTCACTAATCTTGTCGTGGCATTGGGATAGGATATGTAATAAGCTTCAATACTTGATTCAATCATATGATGAATAATATAATATCAATTGAATCAAGCCTTCAATGCCGATGGTACCTACACACATTCATCCACTTTTTGATGGTACCCAAACTAGTTTGGGTCCTCTTAAGTTAGGAGCAACATACTTAGGCGATGCCTTAGTATGAGTAGCGAGATGTTTTGCAATAGTAACCATAGAGGTACCATTACCATCCTTTCTAAGCATAGTATTATCATCAATTGAAATGGGCTTAGAATTATTACCTAGGGGACATGAATAAGCCATGTGTCCCCTTTCCCGGCACAAGTAGCAACTTCTCTTTGATTGAGCCTTTTCTTCCTTGCTCATGTGTTGCTTCTCATTGCCTTGCCTATTGAGAGTTGCTTGAGCCTTCTTCTCAAGCTTGGTAGGACACCTCGAGGCAAAGTGTTCATCATTCTTGCACTCAAAGCATTTGATGTGGGAGAGGTCTTTTGATGATCTTGATTGTCTACCTCCCCTTCTTGTCTTCTTCTTCATCATCCCCATGTCACCACCATCTTCATGGTAGATCTTGACTTGAGCTTGGGGCTTCTTTTCTTGCTCGACTTGTGGCTTTGGTTGAGGCTTTACTTGTTGCTTCACCAATTGCTTGGTTGGGCACATTGAGGTGAGATGACCCCAAGTGCGGCACTTGAAGCACTTGACATGCTTTAGCCTCTCTTCTTCTTTCATCTTCTTGAGCTTCTCTTTGTTTGGGAAACCATTTGCAAGATGACCCACTTCATGGCACCGATAGCACATGAAATGAGAGAGCTTTTCTCTCTCTTGCTTTCTTTTGCCCTTAGTCATCTTCTTCTTGAAACCAAGGCCACATTTGTCACTATAATTTCTTTGAGTCTTCAATATGTGCTCAAAGGTGACTTTTGAGTAGTAGCACCTCTCTAACTTGTTGCTCAAATTCTTCACTTCATTTTTGAGCTCATTGTTCTCCTTCAAAAGGTTAGTCTCACAAAACATAGAAGTAGAACAAGCATCTATATGTGAAGAACATGGCATAGATAATAAATCATCACAAGAGGTGGATACATGCTTCTTACCTACATCACAAGGGTTAGTAACAATATGTGATTGATCATTTGACCCAAGTGATGAGCTCTCACTAGTTTTAATTTCTTCATTAGAAATCTTCTTAGTGAGAAAAGCATGATCTTTTACCAAGTTATCATGAGTAACACAAAGTTCCTCATGAACCAATTTTAGCTTCTCATGTGAACAAGTAGTAACATAAAGTAGATGCTTTTGTTGTTCACATGTGGTCTTTAGAAATGAGTTTTCATTTTTCAATTTACTTGTTTTAGCCATCTCATTTCTTAAAGCTTTGGTGAGTCTACATAGAAGCTCAAAATTTGGATCATCACAATCAACAATCACACCTCCAATAGATACCTTGCCGTCACCGTGAGACATGGAGGAATGTGATGAAGTGGATGAGCTTGTAGAAGCATCACTCTCATAGCCATCATCTTCATCCTCACTTGACCATGAGGTGGAGCAATCCTCCTCAACCACCATGTTGTGGTCATGCTCAACATCCTCACGTGCATCTACCTTTGGCACATCATCTTCTTTGGTGATCGCCCCATATTTCGCATTGAGATAACTCCAAATCTCATGAGCGGACTTCATATCCATGATCTCACCAAATATGTTATCTTTCATGGATGAATAGAAGATGTTAATAGCTTGGTAGTCGAGATGTAGACATTTCTCTTGTGCTTGAGTTAGATTCTCTTCATCCAACACATGAGAAAGGCCTACATCTACCATCCACCACATTTGAGGAGAAATAAACTTAAAATTGCATGTCATCTAATTTCTCCACTGTGCAAAGTGTGTGCCATCAAAAATGTGTGGACACTCAACATCTAGCCCATAAGCCGCCATCCTCTCAGGTCGGTGAAGACCACAAAAGAGAGACCTAGCTCTGATACCACTTGAAGGGTCGAGATGGCGGACTAGAGGGGGGGTGAATAGTCCTTTCTAAAAAATATTACGCCGGCTAGCCGAAACAAATGCGGAATTAAAACTATCGGTCTAGCTAAGACTACACCCCTCTATCTAAGTTATCTAGCACCTTGTAAAAGATCCTAAACAAGCAAACAAGGTGCAACCTTAGCAAGAGCTCACCTAACCAATTCTAGAAGCAAGGTCACACAAACCTATGCCACTAGTACTTTGCAAACCGGGGAGCTCCTACACAACTAGTAAGCAAAAGCACAAAGCTCCTAAGCTCACTAGCAATGCTCAATAACAAGGCAACCAATGCCAAATTAGAGAGCGCAAAAAAAACTTAGCTACACAAACCAAGCAATGTGACTAACAAGGTTACACAAACCAAATTAGTCACGCAAGGGGAACTACTTCTAGCTACACAAGCAAGAAGGTAACTAGCAAGCTACACAAGCTAACTAATTACGAGAGCAACTACACAAGCACAAGTATATGAATGTAAATACAAGCTTGTGTTAGGGACTTGAAAACCAACGGGAAGAACAAAGTTGACACGATGATTTTCTCCCGAGGTTCACTTGGTTGCCACCAAGCTACGTCCCCGTTGAGACAAGCTCCAAGGTTGCCGCCGGTCCTCTTGCTAGTGGTGACCCGCAAGTCACACTCTCCCACGTGGAGTGCTTACCACAAGCTCTAGCACTTGACCCGACCGGACCACTTGTCGCTCTTCACGTCTCGCTCAACTAGAGTTGCTCTTCGCGATCCCCGCGGGGTGAGCACCGTACCCCTCACAATCTCTTCTCCGGAGCACCGCACAATCTCCTTGCGTGCTTCGACGGAGTCACAAGCCACCAAGCCGTCTAGGAGGTGGCTGTTGATATTTGGTAACGCAATAAGGAAATGATCCGCAAGCGCACGGATATCGGTGAGCATTTCACCCAGGAGGTTTTCCAGAGTATCGTATTTATATTTTTACCACTGGGAGAAAGGATGCATCTAACTAACCAAATCTATTGCTACTATCCCTTTAGGCTACAAAGAATGTTTCTTGATGTGAGCGATGTATAGAGAAGACTGCAACCGTAGTCTCGTTCTAACCTTGGCAAGGATGATCTACTGTTCTATTGGGGAAGCTTACAGAATCTAGACACCACAAAGGATGTTCGACCCACACCTATAAACCCTACCCGTCCTGCTAACAAGATATGGGATACAAAGGTAACTCGGAAATGTCACGTTCCTCGCTACTACCACGGTCCAGCTAGTCAGGGGATATATATGAGTACCCTAGCCTAAACACCATGTTTACGCTAGCAATGATTACTCTAATACTCAACCGAAAGAGGATTAAAGTAAACTCATAAACCAAACAACAATAAAATAAGAACTTACTAGAATTAGAAGTCGAATTACTGAAGAATCTTAGGAGCAAGCCTCGGGTTAGGAGACTTGATCCCGCAGGTACAACCTCGGAGTAGACACCGACAGGCCGGCCTTCCTCCGATCTACACCTCCACTCTATATCTCTCAATCTAGTAGAAACTAGAAGATCTATTTCTACTTACATTGGTTGCTAAGCCTAAAAAGAAATTCTATTTAGAGAAGAGGTTTTCCTTCGAGGGCACCCCTCAACTCTATGATAAACTTGTTCTCCTCCAGGGGCCTGGGGCCTTGCTTATATAGCCCTCCTCCTTTGTGCGTTTTTGGTCCAGCAGGTGATGTGGTACTATGTTATCCTTGATCCTTTAGGTCGGTGGAACGTCGTGTGCGAAGAGAGTCCTGATTGGCATCCAACAGAGGGCGAGCGCCCAGGTCCTCAGGGCGGGCGCCCTGGGCCTGGCCCCTTTCGGCCTCTGCTTTCTTCCCATGGCTTCTGGAGTCCTCTAGATGGTAGAAAATTGCACGGTGTGTTGATATCTCTATGTAATCCTGACATGTGGGCCTTTCTTCCGTATTTCCTGATAACCCCCTGCAGAAATAGACAAACACCAAAACTCGTGGAATTCTGTCAGATAAAACCCTAAGTCTGGGAGTTGGTTGCATTTGGATCCTTTTCTTTATTTATTTGATGATTATATTTGGTACTTAAGGACCGTCAACAACTCCCCCAAGCTTACCTCTTGCTCGACCCTGAGCAAGGATGGACTCAAGAGTTTCTGCAGTGGTTTTATGCCTTAAAGATACACATGCGTTTAAACCAGATCTCATCTCTAAGTTAGGGTAAACTGTTAAGATTTAAACTTTCTCATATTACCTTCCACCATGGGGCTTGCTACCGTCACTTGTGTCTTGAGTAGTTAAAAGATAGAACGGTCAAGTCAAGCGCCATGTCTCTTATTCTTGATCAGCTATAGCTCTGGAGGTTTTTGTAGATTTTCAAATAAAACTCAGAGATTCTTGTATGACTCTCTCAGATCTCTCTTTTATGGTATTTATGGATCCTTACCAAGGCAGTGATGATATATGCCTTCTCTCAAAGTATGTAGTATTTGTGGTATGAGGCATAGTGATATTGCCTTCTCTCTCACCCTACTCTAATAAGGTTTTGATATCTGGAGCTCATAGGTGGGAGACAGATAATACATACTTACAAGACATTTATTGTATAGTCAAACCATGGATCCAGAAGAACAAGTCAATAAGTCAAATCAAGATGTGTATGTGTGGCGAGTGAATGGTGTATGGTAATGATGGTGATAACAATGGTGAAAGTCTAATTCTACTTTTGCTCTTTTTAGGGGATACATACCTTTCTTGCACTTTGAAACTTTTTGAGGAGAATGAGATGCTCTATATTTTCTTTTTATTTCTTCTCAGGTGGGTATCTTGTACCCCTAATTCTACTGTCGGACACTTGTCCATTTTTACCTCTCGTCTCACTTTTTCTTTTCTTCGAGGTTCCGGGCACTTGCCCCTTTTTATTTCCTCGTATATTATTTTTTTTTCTTCTTTTTTTTAGAGCACTCATCTCCTGAAATAATGTAGCAAGTGGTAGTAACCAAAATAACTGGAGCATTTATTTCACAGGGAATAACAGGGATAGGAAAATGTTTTTGGCTATTCTCTCCCGGATTAGGAGTAGAATAATTTTGGGTGAATCTGGAGATGGAAATGAGTGGATGTATGTGGATGCGTACTTCCGAAATAGAAGCAGCATATACGAGTGAACATGCAAGTGAATCTTGATTTTAACCACATGACAAGCTCCTAAGGGTCTACACAGCTTGACCACACTCAATGCTCATAAGCAGTAAAAAGTAAATATATGGTTCATAGTCTAATAAGCATGTATATGTGGCTGTGGTAGGATTTTAAACTCTCATCATACATGAACTCATCATGTGTTATTTTAAAGATTTTCAAAGATAAAATTCTCCAAAATTCTAGCATCTCTAGAAACAGATAAACAGCAGCTCAACCTTCCCATATCATATCCATTAACGACTTAGACTTTAGATCAAGTACTCCTCCCACAAGTTCAGGTTTAGAGCAAATCTTAATTCATAACAGTTATGCCTAAACCTGAGAGAGATTTCAATTTTAAGAACTAGTCATGGCAGAGCAACTATTCATCATTTCCATGTGAGAGCTTATCATGAGGGTTCATTGCAAACTTTATTTATTTATTTAGCAAACTAAGCAAAGATATATATAAAAGCACAAAATCTTTATTTGGGTTTTTATAATTATGCATCTTTTTATTATTTGAGTAAAGTATAAATGCGAGTAGAAACACTTAGCTCGATAAATGGGGGTGCTCTCCCCAAGCTGGATTTTGACGTAATTTCTTCTGATGTAGCTAGCAGGTGACGGAGGTGTATTTGAATGTCAGCAGCACCCTGACAGCGATTAGGATGTCCTCCGTCTGCTAGTCTTCTTTGATCCTTCAGTTCTGTGGAGCTCAAATAGACAACAAAGCTTTGTGGAACTGGTTAAGTGTTAGCATAAATATCTAGCCTTTATCATGTTGAGCCTCCTCAATAAATGTTATTTATTTAGCAGGATCATGCACTTATTATTTTTATATTTTCATTGTAAGATGAAAACATATTTATTTTATGCCACTGTTGATGGTCCTTAAGTATCAAATTTAATTATCAAATAAATAAAGAAAAGGATCCAAATAAAATCAAGATCTAGACTTAGGGTTTTATCTGACAGAATTCCACGACTTTTGGTGTTTGTCTATTTCAGCAGGGGGTTATCAGGAAATATGGAAGAAAGGCCCACATGTCAGGATTACGTAAAGATATTAACGTGCTGCGCAATTATCTTACATCTAGAAGACTCCAGAAGCCACGAGACCGAAGCGGAGGCGAAACGGGGCCAGACCCTGGGCGGCCGCCCAGTTGGTCAGGGCGCCCGCCCACCCTCTGTGTCCAATCAGGACTCTGCTTTGCGGGAGATCTCCACCGACCTAATGGATGAATCTAAACCATACAATCTATGTCGGTTTGATCCAAGGGCCCATATTCACTTGAAGGGACTATAAAACCAGACCCCCTGGCCCCTGGAGGAGAGAGCCTCTCAACCCTAATTCATTGTTTCATCAAGGGAGAAGAAGCCTCTGATCAAGATTAGAGCCACCACATCAATTAGACATCTAGATTGGCATAGCTACATAGGATTAGAACTAGAAGGAGTCAATCTTCGATTGGTTTCCGGATCTGTCAAGAGGATTCTTGGTAATTCTCTAATTGTGCTTCTAATTACTTTCTAATTATCTTTGTTCTTCAATATTATGAATATGACTTTGTTCTACTTCAATATATTGCTTATGACTTTGCTCTACTTGCTTATATTCAAGATTATATTGTTCTTAGTTTATCATAGTTATGTACTTGGCTTAGTTAGATACGATCTATATACATGCTTAGGATCGTATAGTGTTTATCCATCGGATCCATGGGTAAATGATAGATATTGTGTAGGCGTGGTGCTTATACCGTATTTATCTGCGATTGTACCCAATATGCCAGATCGTGGGGTAGTTCGTGATAGTGACTGCTTCATTGATTCTTATATAGTCCCCCTCTCATGTATTGGGCTGGCAGAGCAACATTATTACAAGGGTGTGATTGCTATGTTTCTCATATTCCTTGCTAATATCACTATGCATGGGCGTAGTCTTGTCTCGCAATGATTGCTAAGTATGCTTGCACTAACTATGATAATGCTAGACTATATAGTTAAGAATAACTTAGGGAATATTCTTGTAGTTTGTTCTAATACCATGCTAATGACTTTCTAGAGTATCTAATTGAGGTGCTTATCATATTTATTATGTGGCTAGATCAGATTAGTTATCCTTGTCACTATTATTATTTCATATATCTTTTATGTGACACTTATCCCTGTATGATGAGTTAGATATAATGTTCTCAATTATACATGCAATGATAGATGCTCAATCTCATATTCTATTTTGTAATCATTAGTGATGATTTCTAATCCCTTCCCAGTGGTAAAAATATAAATAACGATACCTGGAATACTTCCCGGTTAAAATGCTGCATCGGTATTAATCTGTGCGCTTGCAGATCCCATTCATTATTTATTTAGAAGAGCAATTGCATATTTCAATACTGCGTCTCTCATATCATGCTGGGGATGACAACTTGGCTTAAGTGGTGTGAGGGATAGGTTTGGCATTTTTGGCACCGTTACTAGATTTAGAGAACTTAGTCTACTTTTAGTAATGATGTTAAGAATACCCAACAGCCACCACAGTGAATGTACCTATGGGTTTTATGCCATGAGCATACTCACATGGGGCTTACTATTTTTAACGTTTTTATTTTCTTTTCGAGATGATATGAATCCTGATTAACTAAGCAAACTATAATTGAATAATTGAAAGGAAAAGGATAACTACCAAGTTTACCTCTTGGCAAGGCGTTCGATGTTTTTAAGTCCTCCGAACGGGACTCTCTGTTTTCTCAGTTGTCCTGGGATTCGCTGGATGGCGTAGTCGGTGATTCCGGTGGTGCCTCCTCTTCATGTATAACTATCTTCTCCCTCCACACGTGACTTGGTGCTACGGTTTCCTCAGGATAGCTCTGTTCAAGCTGTATGTCTTCAGACCTTACCACTTCTCCTTTGTAGTCTGCCCATCCGTCCTTGATGATTTGCCTCCTCTGGTTTCAGTTGCGTCGCCTTCTTCAGAGGGAAGTACATGTGGACTTCTCCAGTTCCAATATAGATGATGGCTTTGATAGTGTTGAGGAACGGTCTTCCAAGGATGGTGGGTGGATCATACTCGTCTTCTCCCATGTCAATGACCTGAAAATCATCTAGAGCTAAATGTATGTTGGTTGTAGGGGCATGGTTCCATGCAGGAGCTGATAAATGACTGCGGCCATTATGTTGTCGTCAGATCCGGTGTCGTAGAGTGTCTTCTGAAAAGAGTATCCATTGATTGTGCACTCGATGCTTGGAACACCAGGGTCGTCCTTCTTGATCAGGAAAGGCGACTTGAGTCGACGATCTTGACCTCTTTGAACTACAATGACCATCTTAGCTGACTCGGTCCACATTTGCCTGTTCTTGTTCCTCCTGTTGGTCTTCTTCCTTGGTTCGTGTCGGGATTGCTCTGAAATTTGTGTAGTCTTGTTCTTGAAGGAAAGTCTCCTTCTTCCCCTTGATGTAGAAACTGATCTTGGCAGCATTAACGTAGATGACACCTCTGGTGTTTAGGAATGGCCTTCCTAAGATGATGGGTGCCCTCTTCTCAGTACCAGTCTCTATCACCACGAAGTCTGCTAGAGCGTACAAGGTACCAACTCGGACGCAGAGGTTCTTCAATATTTCCTTTGGGAAACTGAGTGTCCGATCTGCAACCCTGGGCATAATGTTGACGCTGGAGCTAAAGTCGCAGAGTGCTTCTAGGAAGTCCACCATGCCGATGGAGATCAGGATGACGGGGCGTCCTGGATCACCTCTCTGAGTAATTAGGCCTCTGTTGATTCCAACCTTGATTTTGTTGAGGACGGTTGTAGTAATAGTTGTTATTGTTGTTGATGTAGTTCACGTCCTCAAGCATCTCAGAGCAGTGATTGCCTGAGTGTCCAGTATCTCCAGTGTGTTTGTGCTCGTAGATCCTGGTTCTTCACTTGGTGGAGTCTGGGAGTTGTAAAACTCCTTCATATTATGCTCGAAGTGTTCCTGCTCATAGAGACAAGGTAGAGATCAAGTGCATGGGCCCTGTTGGTGGAAAACACCAACAGAACCAAAAGTATATTTGTTGTTCTCAAACCTTAAGCATAGTGAGCAAGACAAAGTTGATGGATCATGAGTGTAGCATTTGTCAGATCAGATGGCTCAACCTAATGGAAAGATAATCTATCTATATTTATGTTTTGTTTATATCTTACAAAGATTGAATGTGCAACATATTAGCTTATATGATTAGGAGTGTGGGATCACGAAGGTAGTACTAAGAACAAAGATTAAAGAGCTAAACATGTTGAATTAATTAGGTTGGTTAATTTAGAGTTATAAATCATACATGTTTGTCTCTTTATTTATGTGAATGCCAGAACCAAGGAGAAGCTTATAAAAGCGATAGTCACGTACCTTAAGATGTTACCTTACTTGAAGAGTGATGGTATAGTATCACCTTGTGGAAGCTTTCCTTTCTTAGCGGTTGTGCATCATGTTTGTGGCATCCTCCATGGATCATCTCTTTATGATGAATGAGCTATGTCTTCCTTGTGCAAGTCGTTAAATTTCATGTGTCTCCTTTATCTCCAATGAGCTTGTAGCTCAGGACTTCCTAGGTTAATATTGAAGGTTTTCCTGCAGGGGTTAGGACGACAAAATATACCAATGCCTACTCAAGCAGTTTTTAGTTCAATAACCAAACTAGACTCCATGTCTAATCATATTAAGGAAGGCTATTTAACCTAAGCACCATGCTTAATTTAAATGCCAATGGAAGTATGTCGAGTACTTCCAAACCAACACTTACTAGGATAAACAAAGGTAGCATGATGGCATTTATAGAGATCTACTCAAGTGGAGATGAAGTAGTGTGATTAGTGTTTAACAAATTGAGCATGTCTCAAAGGTAAGGACAACCAACATAGCAACATGGCAAATGATATTTTTATGTAAAGTACTCCCCCAAGCTTGAATTTTGCAAAATTCAAGATTGGATGAATTTAATTCAATGTTGCATGATGATTGGTTGGTCATACCTTGCGCTTGTCATTCCTCGGATCTTCTTGCTCCAATCTAGGAAAGGTTAGTGTCAAGAATACCCGAAGGAATATTTCTACAATTATCTTTATATGCTCAATACACAAGGCAATGTTGCAAATAATTAGAAGTTCATGATCAGTGCTTGTTTTAGGACACTAAGCTTTGGGAAACCATCAATTTATGTCAGCGACGTGGTTTCCCCTCCAACGCTGACCTATATCAAAATCAACTCAACGAGATCTGCAATATTTATTATAGACATATGCATCGACAACCGCTCTTTTAAAGTTGTTATAAATAGAAAGGAAGAGAGGGTTGGAGATCTCAAATGTGGTGATAGCACATGGATTTTTAATGCCCTCTAGCCATTGATGTTGCTCTTCTCGATCCTCCTTGTGGTCTTGGTGACTCTTATGAACGGGATGTCTAGAGAAATTCATAGGCTTATCGGGAGGTTCAAAAGAAAGAGCATAGTAGAAATTATTAGGCTCAAGGATGGGATGGATAGCCGAATCATGGGATTGAAATGTTTGGAAATTGGCTATTGAAACTTCCTTTCCTTGTCTGGGAGATGATTCCTTCTCTATCTCTAAGATTTTTCTATGAAGACTAGTACAAGAAGGATGTCCACGAATGAAGACATACCTTCCTTTACTGATAGATAAAGAAAGAAAGACTCTACCAAAGGGTATATGATTAAGACCAATGTAAAAATATCGAGAAAAAACATGGTCTTGTTGGGCTAGGTTTAAACCAGAATTTATAGAAAAATTAAAAGATTCCCTAGGTGTAGCTAAAAGTGCATTATCTTCTTGATTAAAAGATAGGACCTCAGCTATAGAAAAGGGTTGGTTTTGACCTATTGCAATCAACTCCGGACACAGATCATAATTAGGGGTAGGACGTGTTGACTCCCATGGTCTATGACAGGTCTCCGAAGGTGCAAAGAATTTAATAATAGGTATGGAATTTGAGTTATCCATAAAGATAAAAATAAAAAGATAAAAGAATAAAAGTATAAAAGTATAATACAAGATAATAGCAAGACTCAAAGTTATCTCAGCAAACTGTCTTTCTCCCCGGCAACGGCGCCAGAAATGATTGTTGATATTTGGTAACGCAATAAGGAAATGATCCGCAAGCGCACGGATATCGGTGAGCATTTCACCCGGGAGGTTTTCTAGAGTATCGTATTTATATTTTTACCACTGGGAGAAAGGGTGCATCTGACTAACCAAATCTATTGCTACTATCCCTTTAGGCTACAAAGAATGTTTCTCGATGTGAGCGGTGTATAGAGAAGACTGCAACCGTAGTCTCGTTCTAACCATGGCAAGGATGATCTACTGTTCTATTGGGGAAGCTTACGGAATCTAGACACCACAAAGGATGTTCGACCCGCACCTATAAACCCTACCCGTCCTGCTAACAAGATATGGGATACAAAGGTAACTCAGAAATGTCACGATCCTCGCTACTACCACAGTCCAGCTAGTCAGGGGATATCTATGAGTACCCTAGCCTAAACACCACGTTTACGCTAGCAATGATTACTCTAATACTCAACCGGAAGAGGATTAAAGTAAACTCATAAACCAAAGAACAATAAAACAAGAACTTACTAGAATTAGAAGTCGAATTACTGAAGAATCTTAGGAGCAAGCCTCAGGTTAGGAGACTTGATCCCACAGGTACAACCTCGGAGTAGACACCGACAGGCCGGCCTTCCTCCGATCTACACCTCCACTCTATATCTCTCAATCTAGTAGAAACTAGAAGATCTATTTCTACTTACATTGGTTGCTAAGCCTAAAAATAAATTCTATTTAGATAAGAGGTTTTCCTTCGAGGGCACCCCTCAACTCTATGATAAACTTGTTCTCCTCCAGGGGCCAGGGCCCTTGCTTATATAGTCCTCCTCCTTTGTGCGTTTTTGGTCCAGCAGGTGATGTGGTACTATGTTATCCTTGATCCTTTAGGTCGGTGGAACGTCGTGTGCGAAGAGAGTCGTGATTGGCATCCAACAGAGGGCGGGTGCCTAGGTCCTCAGGGCGGGCGCCCTTGGCCTGGCCCCTTTCGGCCTCTGCTTTCTTCCCGTGGCTTCTGGAGTCTTCTAGATGGTAGAAAATTGCGCGGTGTGTTGATATCTCTATGTAATCCCAACATGTGGGCCTTTCTTCCGTATTTCCTAATAACCCCCCTGCAAAAATAGACAAACACCAAAACTCGTGGAATTCTGTCAGATAAAACCCTAAGTCTGGGAGTTGGTTGCATTTGGATCCTTTTCTTTATTTATTTGATGATTATATTTGGTAATTAAGGACCGTCAACAGTGGCAACCTCCAAGAGTAACAAGCACCACTAGCTTGCAACACGAACACCTAGTGCCACTCGATGCAATCTCTCAATGCAACGCACTAGAATCGCTCACTCACACAATCGAATAATCACTATCAAGCATATGTGAGTTAGAGGCTTTACTAGCACTCTCCAAGCATAGACACTAAGTCCCAAGGGTGCTCAGCACCAGCCAAGGCCGGCCACCACTTCTATTTATAGCCCCAAGGGCTAAACTAGCCGTTGCCCCTTCACTGGGCAAAAACCGGGGCACCGGACTCACTGCAGGAGCCACCGCACGCTGGAACAGGAACAGTGCGTCTGGTGCTCCAGAAACAGCCACGTGTCACTAGCCGTTTGAACTCGACCATTGTCGCCAACGGCTACTGCCTACGCGCGCCTCCACAGCACCACCGGACGCGTCCTGTGCGCACCGGACGCATACGCAGAGAGTTTGTCAAAACGCAGGATCACCGGACGCTACCACCGGACGCACCAGGTCGGCACCGGACGCTTACTCAGAGAACACCGTAAACGCTCACGGATACCGGACGCACCAACAACGTTCAGCCAGCGTCCGGTGTTGATCGTCCGGTGCACAATTCTCACCTAAGCTAGCAACCGAGAGCGCACCGGACGCTTCGAGGCAGCGTCCGGTGCCTAACGTCCGGTGTGAGTTTTCAGTCAGAAACTTTCTACTGGCGCACAGGAAACTTTTCACTGGCAAACAAGAAACTTTCCACCGGTGTACAAGAAACTTTCTACTAGCGCACAAGAAATTTTCCACCGGTAAACAAGAAACTTTCCACCGGCATACAGGAAACTTTCCACTAGTGCACAAGAGACTTTCCACCGGCACAAAGGAAAATTTCTACCTCCTTAAGGTGTGCCAACACCACAAAGTGTGTACCAACAAGTGCACGAGTGTTAGCATTTTCACAAACATTTTCCCAAAGGAGTTAGCCTCTCAAACTTGCCACGCCACTCGATCCTAACACGTATGCAAAGTTAGATCGCTCAAGTGGCACTAGATGACCGATATGCAAACAAGTTTGCCCCTCTTGATAGTACGGCCATCTATCCTAAATCCGGTCATAAACTTCTCTACACACCTATGACCGGTGAAATGGAAATGCCCTAGGTTATACCTTTGCCTTGCGCATTCCATTCCATCTCCTTCAATGTTGATGCAACACATGCCCCAAGCAACCACCAAATGATATGATCCACTTCATATCATCACGTGACCGTATTGGTTCATCAATCTTGACCTCACTTGCTCTTCAACGTTGCCTCGGTCCATTGGCGCCAAATCTTGCTCAAGCTTCACCGTCACACGCGGTCCCTCGCCTCAAAGCCTCCAACTTGCCCTTCACTCTTGCAACCGGTCCATCGAGCCAAGCCTCATCTTGATCTTCTCCATCTTGGTCACATGACTCCATGTCATGTCTCATATGCAATGAGCTCCTCCATCACCACATCATCACCTGTGGACTAATCTCCTGTGTATCTCACATAAACACTATTAGTCCACCTAAGTTGTCACTCAATTACCAAAACCAAACAAGGACCTTTCACCATTCCCCGCGATCGCGCCGTGCCCGCGCACGGACGACCGCGTCGTGCCGCCGTGGCGCGCCGGCAGAGCTCGGCCGCCGCGTGGCGAGCATGCGGCAGCCTGGACACGCCCTGGTCGGCCACCAGGAGCGCCTAGCCGCGTCCGCCTCCGGCCTTCTCTCGCTCGCGCGCAGCAGCTGCCGCTCCGCCGCGCGCCATCGTCGCCGACGGCTTGGAGCTTCTCTCCCGGCCAGCTCCGGCCTCCCCCTTCCTCTCCGCGACCACCATCGGCTCTGCCTCATCCTTCCGCACCTTGAGCTCGCGCTCAACCGCGCTCGGTGAGTTTCGCGCGTCCGGTAAAGCTCACCAGAGTGAGTCGGAACTCCGGCGACCCCTCGGTCCACGCGGTTCTCCCTCTCTACTCTGCCATTTCTTGCGTTTTTAGGCGCGTTAGCTTCGCCTTAGCCTTGCGCACCTATTCCGGCCGTTAGCGCACGCTCTACCGCCGCGAGGTGGCCGGACCGTGGCGAGCAGTGCCGCCATTCCGCCATGGCCGGTGGCGAGCTTGCTCCGGTCCGTTTCAGGCCACGCAAAAGGGTTCGCCGAGTTCACCTTGAGCCGTAGAACGCGTAGGGCCGTTTGGTTCGTCGAAAGAGGTCGCCGGCGGTGAGCTCCGGCTCGCCGGAGTTCTCCCCTCTCTGCGTTCTGGCCAGCGGGCCCGGCTGGCAGGCGGGTCCGCTCGTCAGTGGCCGCGGGTGCACTGCATCGGGTTCACCTAGCTGGTCTGGGGGGTGGATTTGAATTGGTTTTTCAGAAAATAATTTCCAAAAAATAGTTTAAATGATATAAAATCCATATCTTGAGATATATGGCTCCAAAATTGATGAAATAAATTTTGAGGTGATCTATAATTTCAGATCTACAGTTTGGTGTGGTTGCATGTCTTGAAGTGATAGGAATTACTTGATACCGTTGATGCATATGTACTCCTTGATATCACTACTTGTTTATCTACCTTGTCCTATGTAGATAGGCACGAAGTCTATGCTTAGCTTGCTTAGTCCGGTAGAAGTCGTGTGATTCCCTGTCACCTACGAGATATAGGTGGACACCTGTTTGATTAGCTGTAATTGCTATGGGGAAAAATAACCAAGTGTGGAAAGGAAATTGAGACCAGGTAGGGTCTTATAGTGGGGTTGACCGTAGTGCCCCTGCCTGTGTTGGTTAAGGACCGATCGTTGACGGCCCTCTTGTCATGTTGAACGCATGCCCCACACCTAGCTGGAAGGATAAGTCATTCCGACCGCGAAGCCTGAACACTATCCGGGCCGGGAGTTGAGCCGCCATGCGCTGTATTGGTGATGGTTGAGGAGAACGACGAGGGCGCGGCGCGCAACCTTGGTATACCTTGGATACCTCGGTCGCTGGAACGGTCCTCGGGTACTGGCGGTGCCTGCCGAACCTGCGATTTGGTCTTGGATAGTGTAACACGGTGATCTGTAGCTCACTTGATCAGTGAGTGTGGTTTGTGTGGGGAATAACTCGCCAGCTGGTCAGAAATCGATTCGAATCGCCATCACTCCTAGATAGTGAGCACTTGACATGAGCCCTGTCCTCGTAGTAAGGACTATGGAACACTTGGGTTATGATGATAAACAATTAATGAATGCTATGATGAGGTACCATCATATTACTACACTTGTTTGCAATAGTACAGGTGCAAACCTAGATAATAGGTAATGATAATATCAAACTTGAGCTAATTAAAAGAAGAAAGGTCTCTAGGCTATGTTTTAGTGGAATAATGCTTTTATGCAAAAAGTCTTAGCAACCCCACCATACAGCCTTCATGATCCTTGAAGAGTCTTTATTTTTGGTTTATGACGGGTAAGTCTAGCTGAGTAAATTCTCGTACTTAGGGTTCTATTCCCATGTTGTTTTGCAGATGGTCAAATGTACTATGGTTATTGCATCCTCTGCTTGTACCCAGCAATGGGTGATGACTAGACCAAGGGCGATGGTCACTCTACCTTCTCTTTTGCTTTTGTGGGAATGATCGAACTATGGCACTGTATTAGACTATATGTGTGCGTTACTTTCAAACTATGAAGCTTCCGCTACTTGAGAACTTGGTTTGCAATAATTTTAAGTGCTCTGATGTATTTTATGAATGTTGTGAACTGGATGTAATTGTGAATGGTGACCGCTGAACTTATTACATTCTTGGCTGTACGTACGAATTGTGGCTTGAAATCCTTCGAGATTTCACGGACTACCGGGATTATATGGGCTTAAGCTCGGTGGTTTGACTCTACAAATGGTCACTATTAGGATTAATGTCTTATAATTTGGACGGTTCTTTTACACAAATGATATATGGATTTCGATCGGCTCGATGAGCCCGTCGCAATAGTGTAGTCCAATTCATCATTTGAGATACTTTTATTCAATGATTAGTTTGCCTTTAGCTCTTTTCCTGTGTAACCCCTACAAAACATAGATGCACCAAAACTCATGGAATTTGTAAGTTCAAACCCCTAGACCTATGTTGGTGAGCATCTTTTTGTAGTTATAAAAGTTATGTTGATAGTTAAAGTTAACTATTGTCAACAAACTCCCCCAAGCTTAACCTTTGCTCGTCCCTGAGCAGAACCAAACTTAGCAGTGGATCATGAGTTGTTGCAATACTCTCATGCCTCACAAGTACACATATGTTCAAACAAGGACTCTCCTCCAGATTAGAGTGAACTATTCCAACTCAAGGCTCACTCATATTACCTTTCACAATGGGACTTATAGCCTTCTCTTAGATATTGAGCAGTTGAGAGACAATGGTTAAGTCGAGCACTATGTTTCTCACTATTATTCCAGAGTTTTTGCAAGATTTTTAAATAAAACTCAAAGTTTCCTTGTATGACCCTTTCCAGTCTCTCATATGTAGTATTTTTGGATCCTCTCAAAGCAAGCGTAAGGTATGTATTTTCTCTTCTCTTAGAATATGTAGTTTTTATAGGACTAAGGCATAGTTGCCTTCTCTCTCTCTCACCCTACTTCTAATAGGCTTATGTGGAGCTTATAGGTGGGAGAGACAATTCAAACCTACTTGCATGTATTGCATAGTTAAACCATGGATCCAGAGAGATGAATTATACAATCAAGTCATATGTGCATGTGAGTGTAGTGAATGATAAGAATGACGGTGATAATGGGGGTGATAACTGATAGTGAATATCTAATTCTACAATTGCTCCTTGGGGATAAGATACCTCCCTAATATGAGAATAAGGACTTGACTGTCTTTCTTTTCTTTTGGGACTTTTGTCCTCTTTCTTTTCTTTTCTGTTTCTCTTTTTTAGATCAGCCAACCCTTTTAATGCACTAATAGCAATAGGGAGTATCAACTAGAATAAGTGGAGCTTTATTGGAAAAGTAGAATAAGACATAATGAATATTTTTGGGTGTCTTCTCCCATTGTAGGAGTAGAACATTTTCTGAGTGGATATGGAATGTGGATGGGTGAATGCGTACTCCCAGGGTAGGAGCAACATATAGTGTAGTGCATATATGTGGGTGGTACTTCTAGGAATAGAAGTAGCACATAGTGAATGTGGTGGTTGCATACTTCTAATGATAGAAGTAGCTAAGTTCAATGGATGGAGAGCACATATTATTGACTTTATCTGCATGACTAGTTCCTTAGGGTCAACATAGCTTAACTAACCTCAATGCTTATAGGTTGAAACATAAGTGGAAGGTCTTCCTAATCTAACAAGCATGAGTATTTGGCTGTGGTAGGCATTTTAACTCTTGTCATAAAGGAACTCATCATTTAGCAATTTAAGATTTTCAAATAAAATTCTCTAGAACTCTAGTATCTCTAGGAGCAAGATTGATAGCAGCTCAAAACCTTCCCATATCATATCTGTCAACTACCTAGACTTATTTCAAGCATTTGGTACCCACAAGTTTTAGGCTCAGAGCAAAATCTTAAGTCTAATAGTTGTGTCTAAAACACAGGAGAGTACAAGGTTAAAAACTAGGTACTTGCAAGGAATTATGGCAGAGCAACTATTCATCATCTCTATATAAGAGTTTGTTCTAGAGGTTCATTATAACAGATTCATTAAGAGCTCTCCTTAGCTAGCAAAACAAATTATGAAATATAAAAAAATCTTTATTGGGTTTCTATAGTTATTCATCTTTTTAGTTTTATCTTATGTCACACCCATATTTTAATAACAAAATAGGATGCATAAAAGACTCATATGTGCCCCAGAAACAGTCACACACATAAGTAGACAAATCTCAAATGTACCATTGCAGTGTTTATTACATAGCGGAACATAATATATCACATAGTCTCATACAAAAATGATAGCATAAAGTAAACAACGCTCTCGACGGAAGCACCACACAGGGACACTGTTGACTGGTAGACTCCAAACCTAATACTCATAGCGGTAGTCCTCATTCCAAACATCATCACTTGCATAACCTGGGGTGTTGGGAAATTGCAAGAGTGAGCACATATCGTACTCAACAAGTATAACTAGGGGTTCATGAGGCTCAAAATAGCTGACACTGGTTTGACTGCATAGCTTTTAATAGTGGATAGCATGTTTAATCATTGGATAGCAGATATCAAGGTAGCATAAATAATCTCATAACCATATGATCAATGTATACAAGAATTAAGAATAACACATATAAACAACATAATAAACCGTCATTTATTATCATTAATCATGTTCAACAGTGTCCAACTATTCCGTCAGTTTTCCGAGCAGACCGTATCCGTGGGCACGGCTAGTATACCAGATTTAACACTCTGCAGAGGTTGTACATCTTTACCCATGAGTCATGATTTACCCTTTCGCCCGAGGTAGCTAGTCTCTTAACCCCCTTCCTAGGGAGGTCGGCAGGGATCACTATGAAGCCTTTCAAAAGTTCGTCTAACATGTTAGGGCCGCAAGGTTTCCTTCGCGAGCAGATATAGATACCCCCTTCCGAATGGCACAATGACGCGCAGCCTATACACATAGGGACAGGGGCTCGCACTACACCCGTGTCGGTTCAGCCCCTCTAGCGCCCTTTCGGGTAACCTCTAACTAGCTAGAAAAGGTCTTTATATTGAGCTAAAGCCAGAGCCATATATCCCTCATGGTTGTACGAGTTATCCCAGCTTTTGCCAAGGGATAAGTCCTTATGGAGGTCAAGATCAATCCAACTAAAGCCAGAGTTCTTTCCACCCTTTATAATCAAGTTGCTAGAAAGCTTATTTTATTGTTTATTGTATATTCAAATATTCATGTCACAAGATCATGGATTAATAATCAAGCGCTAGCAAGAACTATCCACATGCATATCTAAATAGGTAACAAGGAATTCAGGATAACAATTGTTGGGTATTTTAAACGCAAACAGAAAATCCGCAAGCGCACGGATACCGATGTAGCTTTCACCCGGGAGTATTCCAGAGTATCAATTTTCCACAGAGAACGTGAGTGTACTAATTAAGATCGAAGATCGCCCAAGGATAACTATATAATTATTTTTGGTGGGAAGAGAGGAAGTTTCCTGAGAGTTCTCTAGTTGATCTAAGAATCAAGAATTACTTCAAGATTATCTATATCGGGACATCAGAGCACTAACCACGGAAAGAGATGAGAAGGGGGCTAGGAAGGTCTGACTACGGTCCTACAAACACCGATCCGAACGTGGTGGAATACGTCGACCGTTAGGGCTGTCACTACCCTAGGGCTACCACAACAATCCGTAGGATTGGGTGCAATTCCAGGTAATCGCAAGACTAAACACCACGTCTAATCTATTAATTACTACTCTAGCGTTATAAAGACTAGAGCACTTGATGCAAGCGGGAATCCAATAAATAACTTGAATGTAAATAAAAGTAATTAGAGAACTCAGGAGTTATGAATTGAAGAACCTGAAGAACGATGAAGAACGAACCAGTTGCTGCAAAAGTACAATGTTGAGGAAGATCCGACAGATCTGGCTCCTCCTCCGCTCTCCTCTTCTCTCTCCCTATTTTCTAGATTACAACTAGAACTAACTAGAACTAGAACTAGAAGAACTAGAACTAGAACAAGAGGAACTAGAACTAGATCTAGATGAACTAGAGGTAGAACTAGAAGAACTAGAGGGATCCTCTCTACTTGGATGAAGAATTGAAACCCTAGCTTTGATTCTGTAGAAGAGGTATGATCTCCAGGGGCCAGGGGGGTCTGGTTTTATAGTCCCTTCAAGTGAATCTGGGCCGTCGGATCAAAACGACATTGATCGTGTGGTTTTCCTTAATCCTTTAGGTCGGTGGAGCGTTGTCCCCGAATTGGACTCTGTTTTGTCCAGGGGGGAGGGCGGGCGCCCAGTAAGGTAGGGCGGGCGCCCAGTGCCTGAGCCCGCTCGGCCTCCGCTTCGGTCTCGTGGCTTCTGGAGTCTTCTAGATGATAGAAAATTGCGCGGCACGTTAATATCTCTATGTAATCCCGACGTGTGGGCCTTTCTTCCGTATTTCCTGATAACACCCTGCAGAAATAGACAAACACCAAAACTCGTGGAATTCTGTCAGATAAAACCCTAAGTCTGGGTGTTGGTTGCATTTAAGTCATTTTCTATGATTAGTTGATGGTTAAATGTGAGCATTAAGGACCGTCAACAAGCTCCCCCAAGCTTAACCTTTGCTCGTCCCTGAGCAAAGCTAAAATCATCAAGAAAACAGGGGTTACTTTTATGCCTTTTACTAAAGGGGTTTTAAGTTATCACTAAGGTCTTAAGTGATTGAAAAACAGAATGATCAAGTCAAGCACTATGTCTCAAGTTCTTCTGTCTTACCTTTGTTCTGGAGTTGTTTGTAAGTTTCCAAAATAAATCTGAGGCATTTGCCTTCTTCTCGAAAGATATATAAGTAGAGCTTTAAAAATTTTAGCATACTTACTTTGCATTTTGCTATGTCAATGCTCGGAGCAAGGGAGAGGAATGTCATACTCCTAGATCAAGACCTTTGACCTTTTTGAAGAGTTTGTCATCTCTTACTGGCATATTGCTTATTAGAGGGACCATGGGCTATCATTTTTTTTCCCTTTTTTTTCTCTCTTTTTTTTAGTCTCTTTTTTTTTCAAGTGGGCAGCAAGTACCCCTAATTCTACTGTCGGACACATGTCCATTTTTTTCCACTCAGGTGGGTATCTTTGTACCCCTAATTCTACTTCGGACACTTGTCCATTTTTACCTCTCATCTCACTCTTTTTTTTCGAATCAAATTTTTGCATAGTCCCATGCCTCTAACGCAATAATACTTCGGAAGAGTGAATCTTTTATATTTTTAAAACAAAAAGATCTTGATCTTGGGAGCATGATAATTCTCTCAACCAAAACTACCAGAATTAACAATGGCTTGAACAAAGAAAGTACCCACAGTTTTAATATTTATTTCTTATAAGACTCTAGGTATTATGATCTCATATATTTTTTTTATGAATTTTTAGATTTTCAAAAGATAAAATCTCTAGAACTCTAGCAAAACTTAGAACAAGTTAAATAGTAGCTCAGACCTTCTCATATCATGTTTGTCAATTACCTAGACTTGAATCAAACTTTCTTTTTATTTTATTTAAAACTTAGTATTACATAAAACTATTATATATTACTCAAAATAAAAATTGTGTTTGGTTTCATGGTTATGCATTTTTTTTATTTCCGAATACTAGTAAATAAAACTAAGAAAGAAAAATAATACTTATCTTGATTTATTTTTTTATTTAGCAAACTAAGCAAAGATATATATATAAGCATAAAATCTTTATTTGGGTTTTTATGATTATGCATCTTTTTTATTATTTGAGTAAAGTATAAACGTGAGTAGAACACTTAGCTGGATAAATGGGGGTGCTCTCCCCCAAGCTGGATTTTGACATAATTTCTTCTGATGTAGCTAGCAGGTGGCGGAGGTGTCTTTGAATGTCGGCAGCACTCTGACAGCGATTAGGATGTCCTTCGTCTGCTAGTCTTCTTTAATCCTTGAATTCTGTGGAGCTCAAATAGACAACAAAGCTTTGTGGAACTAGTTAAGTGTTAGCATAAATATCTAGCCTTTATCATGTTGAGCCTCCTCAATAAATGTTACTCATTAGTAGGATCATAATTTTATTTTTATAATTTTATTTTTATAGGACAGAAATATATTTATTTTATTTTTATGCCACCACAGTGAATGTACTTATGGGTTTTATGCCATGAGCATACTCACATGGGGCTTACTGTTTTTAACATTTTTATTTTCTTTTTAAGATGATATGAACCTGATTAACTAAGCAAACTATTTTAAATAATTGAAAGGGAAAAAGGATAAGTACCAAGTTTAACTCTTACCAAGGCGTTCGGTGTTTTTAAGTCCTCCGAACGTGACTCTCTATTTTCTCAGTTGTCCTGGGATTCGCTGGATGGCGTAGTCAGTGGTTCCGGCAGCGCCTGGTCTTCATGTATAACTATCTTCTCTCTCCACACCTGACACGGTGCTACGGTCTCCTCAGGACAGTTCTGTTCAAGTTGTATGTCTTCAGACCTTACCACTTCTCCTTCATAATCCGCCCATTCGTCCTTGATAATTTGCCCACTCTGGTTGCGGTTGCGTCGTCTTCTTCTTGTCCTCACCTGCTTAGAGTCTTTCAACTATGTAGTTAAGGTTAGTAAAATAGTGGCGTACCATTTCAGAGGGGAAGTGCATGTGGACTCCGCCGGTTCCAATGTAGATGATTGCTTTAACGGTGTTGAGGAACGGTCTTCCAAAGATGATGGGTGGATCATACTCGTCTTCTCCTATGTCAATAACTTCAACCTTCCAAAATGTTTGATCTGCCATCTGGAGCTGGGTGTATGTCGGTTTTAAGGGCATGGTTCCTAACAGAAGCTGATAGGTGACTGAGTCGTCCTTTTTGGTCAGGAACGGTGACTTAAATAGATGATCTTGACCTCCTTGAACTGCAGTGACCATCTTAGCTGACTCGGTCCACACTTGCTTGTTCCTGTTCCTCCTGTTGGTCCTCTTCCTTGGTTTATGTCGGGAATGCTTTGAGATTGTGTAGTCTTGTTCTTGAAGGAAAATGTCTCATTTCTCCCTTTGATGTAGAAACTGATCTTGGCAGCACTAGCGTAGATGACAGCTCCCGAGGTGTTCAGGAATGGCCTCCCTAAGATGGGTGCCCTCTCATCAGTACCAGTCTCTATCACCACGAAGTTTGCTGGGGCGTACAAGGTACCAACTCGAACGCAGAGGTTCTTCAATATTCCCTTTGGGAAACTTAGTGTCTGATCTGCAGGCTTGGGCATAATGTTGACGCTGGAGCCAAAGTCGCAGAGTGCTTCTAGGAAGTCCACCATGCCGATGGAGATCGGGATGACGGGACGTCCTGGATCGCCTCTGAGTAGTTTGGCCTTTGTTGATTCCAACCTTGATTTTGTTGAGGACGGTTGTGGTAGTTTCTTGTTGATGTAGTTTGCGTCCTCAAGCATCTCAGGGCAGTGATTGCCTGAGTGTCCAGTATCTCTAGTGTGTGTACTCGTTGATCTAGGTTCTTCACTTGGTGGAGTCTGGGAGTTGTAAAAGTCCTTCATATTTTGCTCCAAGTGTACCTGCTCATGGAGACAAGGCAGAGATCAAGTGCATAGGCCCTGTTGGTGGAAAACACTAGCAGAACCAAAAGTGTATTTGTTCTCTCTAACCTTAAGCATAGTGAGCAAGACAAAGTTGATGGATAATAAGACCATGAGTGTAATACTTAAAACATTTGTCAGATCAGATCACTCAACCTTATGGAAAGATAATCTATCTAAGTAAATGTTTTTTTCTTTACATGACTATCATTTTCCAAAGATTGAGTGTGCAACATTTTAGCTCATATGATTAGGATTGTGGGATCACAAAGGTGGAAGGACTAAACATGTTGAATCGATTGGATTGATTAATCTAGAATTATAAATCATACATGTTTGTCTCTTTTATTCATGTGAACACCAGAACCAAGGAGAAGCTTATAAAAGTGATAGTTAAGTACCTTAAGATGTTACCTTACTTGAAGAGTGATGGTACAGTATCACCTTGTGGAAGCTTTCCTTTCTCAGCGGTTGTGCATCGTGTTTGTGGCACCCTCCATGGATCATCTCTTGTGAGCTATGCCTTCCTTGTGTAAATTGTTAAACTTCATGTGCCTCTCTCTTTGTCAAAAATGTGAGTGTATCTCAGGACTTCCCAGGTCGATAGTGAAAGTTTTCCTATAGGGGTTAGTCCAACAAAATATCCCATATCTACTATAGCATACTATCGGCTCAAAAATCAACCTAGACACCATGTCTAATTTGATTCAGGAGGGCTTTTTTTAACCTAAGCACCATGCTTAATTTAAAACCCCTTGCAAGTAAGATCATCATTCCTAAACTAAGCACCAAGCTCAATTAAGAGATAAATGAAACTACTCCAAACCTAGACATATACTAAAGCAAATAAAGGTAGCATGAGAGCATTTATAGAGATCTACTCAAGTGGAGATGAAGTAGTGTGATTAGTATTTAACAAATTGAGCATGTCTCAATGGTAGTGTCAACCAATATAGCAACATGGCAAAGGATGTTTTTATGTAAAGTACTCCCCCAAGCTTGAATTTTGCAAAATTCAAGTTTGGATGAATTTAATTCAATGTTGTATGATGATTGGTTGGACATACCTTGTGCTTGTCATTCATCCAATCTTCTTGCTCCAATCCTGTAAAGGTTAGTGACAAGAATACCCGAAGGAATATCTTTACAATTATCCTTATATGCTCAACACACAAGGTAATGTTGCAAATAATTAAAAGCTCATGTTACAATCTGATCAGTGCTTATTTTAGGACACTAAGCTTGTTCTTGGGAAACCATCAATTTATGTCAGTGAAGTGGTTTCCCCTCCAACGCTGACCTATATCAAGATCAACTCAACGAGATCTGCAATATTTTTTATAGACATATGCATCGACAACCGCCCTTTTAAAGTTTTTATAGATAGAAAGGATGAGGGGGTTGGAGATCTCGAATGTGGTGATGTTAGAGAGACCAATGGATTGTGAAGATGTTGCATATGCGCATGGAGTAAATGAAGTGGCTATGAAATAAATTCCATGCTCATTAATGCTTAGAGTGAAATCCATGTGGTATGGTGAAAATGATAAGGTGAGTGTGGTGAAAAAGGAAAAGAAAAAGGATACACGGACGACTTGGTTCGAAACTAGCACAGCTACCGTTCCCCGGCAACGGCGCCAGAAAGCTTGTTGGGTATTTTAAACGCAAACAGAAAAATCCGCAAGCGCACGGATACCGATGTAGCTTTCATCCGAGAGTATTCCAGAGTATCGATTTTCCACAGAGAACGTGAGTGTACTAATTAAGATCCAAGATCGCCCAAGGATAACTATATAATTATTTTTGGTGGGAAGAGAGGAAGTTTCCTGAAAGTTCTCTAGTTGATCTAAGAATCAAGAATTACTTCAAGATTATCTATATCGGGACATCAGAGCACTAACCACGGAAAGAGATGAGAAGGGGGTAGGAAGGACTGACTACGGTCCTACAAACACCGATCCGAACGTGGTGGAATACGTCGACCGTTAGGGCTGTCACTACCCTAGGGCTACCACAACAATCCGTAGGATTGGGTGCAATTCCAGGTAATCGCAAGACTAAACACCACGTCTAATCTATTAATTACTACTCTAGCGTTATAAAGACTAGAGCACTTGATGCAAGCGGGAATCCAATAAATAACTTGAATGTAAATAAAAGTAATTAGAGAACTCAGGAGTTATGAATTGAAGAACCTGAAGAACGATGAAGAACGAACCAGTTGCTGCAAAAGTACAATGTTGAGGAAGATCCGACAGATCCGGCTCCTCCTCCTCTCTCCTCTTCTCTCTCCCTATTTTCTAGATTACAACTAGAACTAACTAGAACTAGAACTAGAAGAACTAGAACTAGAACTAGATGAACTAGAACTAGATCTAGATGAACTAGAGGTAGAACTAGAAGAACTAGAGAGATCCTCTCTACTTGGATGAAGAATTGAAACCCTAGCTTTGATTCTGTAGAAGAGGTATGATCTCCAGGGGCCAGGGGGGTCTGGTTTTATAGTCCCTTCAAGTGAATCTGGGCTGTCGGATCAAACCGACATTGATCGTGTGGTTTTCCTTGATCCTTTAGGTCGGTGGAGCGTTGTCCCCGAATTGGACTCTGTTTGGTCCACGGGGGAGGGCGGGCGCCCAGTAAGGTAGGGCGGGCGCCCAGTGCCTGAGCCCCCTCGGCCTCCGCTTCGGTCCCGTGGCTTCTGGAGTGTTCTAGATGATAGAAAATTGCGCGGCACGTTAATATCTCTATGTAATCCCGACGTGTGGGCCTTTCTTCCGTATTTCCTGATAACACCCTGCAGAAATAGACAAACACCAAAACTCGTGGAATTCTGTCAGATAAAACCCTAAGTCTGGGTGTTGGTTGCATTTAAGTCCTTTTCTATGATTAGTTGATGGTTTAATGTGAGCATTAAGGACCGTCAACAACAATCATCTATGATTTTACTAAGGTCATCAAGGTGGACACATGCATATGATATATGTATTAAAAGTGTGTAGGTAACAAGGATGATCCCAAGTTATACTTGCCTTGATCAAAGCTCTCCTAAGCCTGCTGGTCTTCAAAGGCTTGGTCTCGATCAACAACGTACGGCTCACCGTCTATACTCGATCATCAATCAACAACACGCAATCCAATGTAGACAATCATACACGAAGCAAACAAGCTATAATTAGAACATTACACCAAACAGTGGTAAAACAAGTATAAAAGTTTATGAAAATATTCTATGCAGCGCTACGATCACACAAACATAAAGTTCACGAAAATCGGAATTAAAACGTAGAAGATATGAATTTTTCAAGATTTCCTATAGAGAAATAATTAATTAAATGCTACTGCAGAATTAAAATTTTTCAAAACAGTAAACTAATACTTCTAACATGTAGAGATCGTGAATACGAATCTAACGAAATTTGAATGGACAAAAACAGAGTTAAAATGAGCATTTTATGACCAAAACAATTTCAATGGCAAACTTGTAAATAGCAGAAAGCGTATTTTGAACTCAGCCGGTTAGAATACGTTTTCGCAGTTGGAAAACGTATTTTACTCAGGGCGCCTTGGACTGCGGGTTAAAAAAATAAAGAAATGCAGGGGTTCCTTAGCAAAATAAACATCGAAGGGGTATCTTTGTTTCTGGGCTGTTGAATTCCGATCCGATGGTTGAAATCGCGCAGGGAAGAAACAACCAGCCACCTCGCCGGAGCTGTGCTCCCCGCGGCGGTGCCATTAGCGCCCCTCGCCGGAGTTCGGGAAAAGCCTGCTGCCGAGCACCCGGGACGAATCCGAGCACACCAAAACGTAGAGAAGCTTCTTGCGCACTCACCCACGTGTTTTGTTCGAGCTGGGAAGGGACAGGGATGACCCGCGACGGTGGCGACCTGACTCGCGGCTCGGCGAGATCCGGTTTGCAACCAAATGACGGCTAGGGCTTGGAAAAAAACGCTCGGGTAGAGAAAAGAGGTGCGGGGCAAGGTTGGTGGCCTTTATAGGGATCGAGAGGATCAAATCCCGTCAAAATCGGGATTTTGCCGTGATCGGTGTCGAGTCTGGCCCGGCTGCGTGCGCTGGAGAAGAAGGAAGCAAGGAGAGGTGACTTACACGCGGGGCCAGTGCGGCAGAGAGAGAACGGGGCGGGGCCCGGTTGTCAGCTGAAGGGAGAAGGGGGACGCGCTTCTAGGCTGGCTCGGGCTGCGGGGGAGCGCTGGGCCGCGTCGTGGGCCGTGCTCGCGATGCGGGAAGGGGAGAGACTAGGCGCGGGGCTGGCTGGGCCTCGGCCTAGTCTTCCCAGGGGTTTCTCCCCCTTTGTTATTTTTTTTTCTTTTTCTATTTTCTTTTCCAAAAAGAATTTTTGAACATAAACAAATAAGATAAAAACAGAAACAAACAACACAAAAATAAATGCTATTCTCAGCATGAATGCAAAAGCATGTTGCTACCCTTATGATGAATTTTAATTTTCACAAAATAATTTATTTGCTAGATTCAAATGCTCACAAAAATACTTAAATAAATCAAATTAATTCCTATTAATTGAAATCAAAATTTTGGGTGTTACATCTTATCATAATGCACTAGAAATAAATAGACAAGTGAGGTATACTTAGCTCGATATTCTGGGGTTGCTGTCCCCCAAGCTGGATGTTGACATGGTCTACTGAGGTTGCTAACGGGCAGTGAAGGCGTACTAATCCACTTGGAGTATAGTGGGTACTTGTTGTTAGAAACATCACTTGACTGATGTGGATAGCACTCTGACAGGGGACATGACATCCTTCTGCCTGTTAGCTCTTCTTGATCCTTTGAAACCTGTGAAACTCAAATAGACAACAAAACTTGTAGAACTGATTAGGTGTTAGTCCAAAGAGTTTTAGTTGTCTAGAGCCTTTTGAAAATTTAGATTGGATCTTTAAAATGGAAAAACTCAATTACATATATTTCTTCTATATTTTCAGGTTCAAGAAAAACTTTCAAACATTGACCATTTACCTTGAATGTGTTAACTCTATCATCTTGGATTGTGATGGCACCATGCGATGCAGCATCAATCACTTTGAATGGTCCTTCCCATTTGCTTCTAAGCTTTCCATGACCGAAGAGCTTTACTCTTGAGTTGAATAATATAACTTTATCTCCAGGCTTGAACTCTTTGTGCTTTATTCTCTTATCATGCCATCTTTTGGTTCTCTCTTTGTAGATCTTGGAGCTATGATAAGCCTTTTCTCTCCATTCTTTCAGCTCAGATATTTGCATCTAACGATTCTTACCGGCTAGATGGAGATCCATGTTCTGTTTCTTGATTGCCCAATGAGCTTTGAATTCTAATTCAATAGGCAAGTGGCATGTTTTTCCATATACAAGCTGATAAGGTGACATGCCTATGGGTGTTTTGTATGCAGTTCGATATGCCCATAGTGCATCATGGAGCTTGTACTTGCATTTCTTTTCCATCTCATCCAGTCTTCTGTAGAATGTTCTTGATTTGCTTATTTGATGTTTCTGCTTGACCGCTGGTTTGAGGATGGTATGGAGTTGCAACATTATGCTTAACTCCATATTCTATGAGGAATTGTTTGAAGCTCTTATCAATGAAATGTGATCCTCCATCACTTATGACTAGTCTTGTTGTGCCAAATATTGGGAATATCACTTCATGGAACATCTTCTTGGCATGCTTGGAGTCGGCAGCTTGACATGGTAATGCTTCTACCCACTTGGACACATAATCCACTGCCACCAAAGTGAATTCAGCGTCTCTAGATCTTTGGAATGGTCCCATGTAGTCAATTTCCCAAACATCAAACAACTCTACTTGGAGGTTGTTTTGGAGTGGCATTGTATCTCGAGCATTAATGTTTGTTGGCATCTCTTATACCGCACACACTAGGTTGTCATCCCCGAATGGAACTTTCCAACCTTCGAGAAAAGGTCCCATCCTTCAATATCATGATTGGGTCTACTAGGCCAAATCATAAGTGAAATGATTGGGTCGACCATCTTCTGCAACAAAACACCTCTGACATACTTTACATCAGTAATTCTCCATTAAAAGTCAGAATAAATCAAATCACTAATGCAAAAAAGTTTTCCAGGTTTGTGTCATATATCAATTACCGACAGAAGGTTCTATCGGAACTAACACGACATAAGAGACACGATTGTATTTATGATCATGGCACTATAGAAAAATAATAAAGGTTATCTGCAAGTGCACAGATAAAATACTCCCGTTGTAGCATTTTACACAGGAAGGTCCTAGGTATTGTTACTTATAATTCTACCACTGGGAAGACTACTTATCATAAATATGGGGAATAAAATGAGAAAGGAACAATATGGGTAAAAGAATTACAAATATACATACTCTCTCTAGATATGGATCAATCAACCACTTCTATCTTAAATAGGGGTAAGGTAATACTGATAATGATAAGATAAATAGATAATGATAGGGAATCCATAATTAGAAAGAACTTGTCTAATCAAGTAGGAACTAGGTCAGGAGACACGGTTAGAGATTTAATTCCTAAGTTATATCCTATCTATCAAGTCTCAGAGTTCCTATTCTACTCTTTATCATTTATAGCATAATCAATCTTCCATTTAATCATAAGGAACATTACTTCAGGGAATTCAAGAATAGAGCAATTCATCCCTAAGCAACTGGGTTGTACATGTCCTAGATTCATGGAGTCGACTATAGAGGACTCAACAAAGCTATACAAGCCACCTTCGTGATCTACCACATGGCCCAGAAAATAGGGTGCATCCGCAGGTAAATATAATCTAGACACCATGCCTACATTACTTCTACCACCTAATTCAACCCGAAGTTGAACTAAGCACTTTACGAACATATGCATAAATTTCATACGGATCATGACTATATCAAAGATAGGACAGGAATAAACTAAGAACAAACTAAACGAGAACATAATGATATTATTGAAGTAGCATAAAGTCATAATTACAAGATACAAGGCAAAGTTTCCAAATCTCCTGACGTTGATCCACAACCCTGAGTCGCCACCACCGAGGTGCCTTAGCCGTCGAAGCTATGCCTCAACTCTACTTGTATCTAGCTAAACCTAAACCTAAACTTGAAGTAGAGCTCTCAACTTCTAATTGGAAACCATAACCCTCTAAGAGATCTAAATTGAATCAGTATTGAATGATAATGCCTCCAGGGGGTCTGCGCCTTCTTTTATAGTCTGGTGGGATGCGCCATGGCCCTTGGATCAAACCGACTTCAATCAAGGGCGTAGATGCGAACTAGGGTTCGGGGAGGAGCCGCCGCGTGAAGGAGAGGAGGATGCCAGGTGGGCCTAGGCTGACCGCCTTGGGGGTGGGGCCGGCCAGCCCCACTTGTCATGGGTTGGTCGCCACCTTCGTTCCCATGTCTTCTCGTGTCCTCTATTAGGTTCCCGTCAATTCTTGCGTGATTCCGATGTGATTTGGTTTGGGTCCTTAACCTTATCCTCTCAGACTTCTTTGTTTAAATCCCTAAAATACAGAATTTCATCAAAGCTATGGAAATTGTTATGTTAGTCCCTATAAACTCTTGCTTGGTGATGTCTCCGGTGTCTTCTAGAAGATTCTTGGTTGTATTAATGTAGGACTCTTCCTTCGAGTCTCCAACTATGTCAAATGATAGGTCCGTTTCGATCGTCTCGTCGAGCTCTTCACAATGGTGTGCTCTGTTTCACTGTTTCAAATACTTTTATGTAGCAAAATATGGATAATCTGCAAAACAAGTGAGAACAACACAACTCGTGGAACTTGTTAGAGTTAAACCCTACAACTGTGCACTAATAACTCTTTTCCTGTTACATCATGCATTAATTAATGGTATAATGTTTATGTTAAGAACCATCAACAAGCTCCCCCAAGCTTAACCTTTGCTAGTCTCTTAGCAAACTATGATAGATCAGGAGTTGCTACAATGCTTCACACCTCAAAATTACTCATGTATTCAAAAAGGAATTATCTTCTAAATAATGGATAGACTACTCGGACCTTTCAAACTTACTCATATTACCTTCAACTGTGGAGCTTATTGCCTTCTCTCGAGTCTTGAGTAATTGAAAGACAGAACAATGTAGTCAAGATCTATCTCAAAGTCTTTGATCAACTTTCTTTTCTAGAGTTTTTCAAAGCTTTTTGAAATAAAACTCAGAGATTCCTATACATGATCCTTTCAAGTCTCTCATATGTGGTATTTTTGGATTTCCTTTCAAGGCAACAATGATGTATGCCATCTCTCTAAATTTGTGGTATTTCCAACATAAGGCAATGAAACATTGTACCTATCTTCTCTCACCCTATCATAATTAATAAGCTTATGTGGAGCTGAGGGTAATTCAAGGATATAGCATACTTACCATATATGTATTGTCTAGTCAAAACCAGGATCCAAGGAGGGGAAAGTCATACCCGTAGATCAAGATATGCATGTGTGTGGGAATATTTAGTGGCTAATCCTAATTCTACTTTGCTCCTAGAAAGATTACCTCTGATAAAGAGCTTTTGCTATGGAGGTCTTGAAATATCTTCTTCTCCTTCTATGATGGCTAGGATAATATCCTGAGGCATAGACTTTTCTTTTCTTCCTTTTTTTCTTCTCTTTTTTAAACGAGATCTAATGCCTCTAGGATATGATAAACTTGGAGAAAAGAATTACAATCTTGGAGCATTTATTTGCAAACCTAATAATATTTTTCGGTCTTCTCCTAGTGTAGGAGATAGATTTTTGGGTGGAAAAAGGCATGTTTTTGCATACTCCTAGTGTAGGAGCAGCAAGATATATGTGGGTGTACGTGGTCTTGATCTTGGGGGCATGAATATCCTCTCTACAAGGGTCTACTCGGGTTGACTAAACTCAATAAAGAACAAGTAGCCTATGAGCCGGTCTTCCTAGTCTAAACATAATCATAAATGGTTGTGGTAGGAATAAAAACTCTTATCATGTAGGAACTCATCATAATTTAAGTTTTCATAAAATAATTCTCTAGAATTCAAGTTCTCTAGGAATTAGATGATAGCAGCTTAGACTTTTCAATATCATATCAATCAATTGCCTAGACTTTTAAGTACAGCAGTTGCTACCCACAAGAATAAATTTTTAAATCAAAGTAGTCTAGTCCAAAACTCAGAGGAATTCAGAATTGAATACTAGGCATTTCTAAGGAATTAAGGCAGAGCAATTATTCATCATTTCCATCATGGTTCCTACTTCAAGTTTTTAGTTTTTTTATTTATCACTAAATCAAAAGTAAAACATAAATTTTTATTTGGTTTTCGTTATTCAACACGAAATTTATCATACTAGCTGAAGTATACTAATAATAGATAGATAAATACCAGGATTTTACGGGATACCTGGATCGTCGGTTACCTCCCGAAAGGTGGTGCAACAGAACTTGAGACCTCCTGCCTTAAGTGGGGGGTTAAAAAGAAGGAAACAGGGGATTCCCCCAAGCTGGTCTTGCTCATCGGTAGTAACATGGCCTGAAGTCGTAGTTACCTGGGATTCGGTAGAAGGCACTCCAATTTTCCTTCTCCCAGGCCTGGTTCTCCTGGATGGCTGATGTAGGCTCCCATTTGAGTGTTCCATTGTTGTTGCTCTCCTAGTCTTCGATTCATGTTTGCTTGCTCCTCCGTAATGGTGTCCAATCGCAGGTTGAGCCACCCAAGTTCCCGCTCCACACCAGAGACAGAGTGTCTTGGCGGGTCAGGATGTCTTCGTGATGGTTTAGGACGGTCCACCGACCGTCGGGGCTGCGAGTCATGTGATATGGACCTGCGAAATTCTTTGTACTATGCACGTGAAGAAGAAGACAAAGAGTGGTGTGACTGTGATGGCTCCCATTGACCAAGTGATCCATGGGGCTGTCTTGACATTCCTAGGTGGTACGCGTACGCCATGTATGCCGGTCCTTTAGGTGTCAGATCTCCTCCATAGTAGTACGTCTGTGGTATGTTCGTGAACCGCATGGAGGCACTTCTTCTCCCAAGTGGTGGAGGCTGCAGACCAATAAGATAGTTGCAAGCGGTATAGACTCCAAGTCCCGGGTTAGGAAGTGCAATCTCGGTAGCCATACCACGATAGATCATGTGTATAACATTATTGGTTCGCTCCAAAATTTGAGCCTATCTAAAGAAATCAAAATCCATATATACTCGAGGCTCTTGAATGTAGGTGACAAGACTGGCTTCTGTTAATGTTGGTATTTTTAGCATCACTTCATATTAAGTTGTCATCCCTAACATGATGCCAAAGCCAAGGATAAAAATAATCTACATGCAATAACTCTAAATAGAATATATCCGTAAGCGCACAGATAATTCTCCCGTTGCAGCATTTCACCCAGGAAGTATTCCGAGTATCATTGATTTATTTTATGCCAAAAGGATAAAGCAGCATTCTATTCATTAGGCATAGGTGATCTTGTATGGACTAAGGAAATTATAATTATGCAAATCTATCATAACCAATAATACTAATGCTTTAGCGATAACTAATTGATAAAATATGATAAATGATAACTGAGTAATGAAGTAATGGTATTCCAGAGGTAGAAAATAAAGACTCACTAATGTAGCAAGACAATCATGATATTCAAATAAAAGAAATCTATGTAATTACTACTATAAAGTCTACAGCCTACGCCATGCTACACATTTTCATCTATAGTGTGATAAACTCAGAAAACATCATAAGGAGCATCAACTAATGAGGGTTTTAAGACGCAACCGTCACCTCCTTTGCGACCGCGCTCTGCTAGTCCTACGTACGGGGGGTGGACTACAGAGGAACCAACGCAGCTGTCACCTACGCGGACTACCACATGACCCGGCACGTCAGGGTGCCTCCATAGGTACACAAAATATCTAGACACCACATCTACATACTGTGCACCACCTGACTCACTCGGGTACTAAATCAGGCGCTTTATGATCACATAACAATAATCATCATAAACCACATCTATATCAAATATGCAACTAGAATAAACTAAGAACTGAATAAATAGCAATATTTTAAAGTAGAGCAAAGTCATAATGAAATACAAGATAATATTATCAATTTCTAGAAGACGGATCTGGAATCCCAAGCGGAGCACCCGATCTCTACTTGAACCTCGCTAGATGCCTAACTAAAAACTTGAAGAACTAAAGCACTACTTCTAATCTCTAGAAACCCTAACTTCTGACTACTCTTGACAAATGAAGTAGGAGGAATGAAGGGTGTCCTCTAGGAGGGGGTCTGCTCCTCTATTTATAGCCTGGTGGAGTGCACATGCGCCGTCGGATCAAACCGACTTAACCAGCGACCAAGATGGATCCTCAGATGCGGTGGAGGAAGCTTCCGGAAGGGGAGGCCAAACCCTAATCACAGGGGGCTGGCCGGCCCCACCTGGCAGCCGGTTGCTCCCCTGTTGTGCCGGGTGTCTTCTGGAGTCTTCCTGAATCCTCTAGTGTCGTCCTTCCGTCGCAGATACGTTTCTTGGCGAATTAGCACCTTAATCCTTCTTTTCAGCATTTTCTAAAATAATCCCTGAAAATCTCAGAATATGCAAAACTCGTAGAAATTGTTAGTCTGAACCCTATATTAGTGTGTATTTATGTTTTCCTTTGGGTTTAAAGTTCTAATAATATTTGACGTTATCGATTGTCAATATTTAACCCCAAATTTGTGGCTATACGAAAAACCATAGGTGCACATTCTGTCTCCTTTCATATGCCCGAAAACATCCAACCACTGATATATCATTGCTTTCACGGGAGAATTTTTTTGTCTTTTGACAATAGCAAACAATATCTTTAATTCATCTTCCCGAATGGTTTGTGTTTCAGGTCGAGGGAAGAGAGTCGCAGATATGAATCTATGAATAAAACGAAGTGTGGGGAGCTCTAAATTGCTATTTTTGGGTTTATGGCATGTGTCTAGTTTTGTGATCTCTTTCCAGAATTGTCCCTTCTGAAAATTAGGTAGGGCTTCATTAAGATCTAAAGCACAATTAGAGTCAAATCCTAGCGAATCACTTAGATATCTCCAAGAGCGTTGAAACCTTTTATTAAACAATTGAAAAGCTACCCTAGCCTGTCCCTCTAGAAGTTCTAACGTGCACATAAATTCCATAGTAAGCAGCGCGACCTCATGTGCATTAACAAGTGCAAAATTCTTCCACCTAGGGCATTAAAAATCAACTCAAATTCAAAATCCATACCCGTGGCCTGGAGGAGATGCGGATGGTACGCGACATTCAGCTTGAATTTTCTATCTTTGATGGCGTGGAATTTTTGTTTCTCCATGTCGTGGAGGCAGATGTCCTTAGCATCCAAGAGGGTGTAAACCTCTATGGACGGCCGAGCTGGTGAGGTGCTTGATGATGTCGGTGGCGTGTCCGTGTCCATGGAGGATCGGTTAGAGTAGGTGGAATGGCTCCTTTTCATGCGGTTGATGAAATTCATCCTGCTCAGAAAAACAACACACACAAAGAGAACTTGCAAGTAGGAGGTTAGAGAAAGGGTTAAACTTTAGAGAGTTAGCCGTTTGAGAGGTAAAGATCACCTAGAGGGTTTCTACTGAACAATTTTAAGAGCTCTCTCTTAGATTTCTAAATTTTCACAGCACCTCCACTCTTTTCTAGATTTTTTTATCACTACCCAACTTCAAAACAACTCTCTCGGAGTGCAATCTCACTGAAACAACTTCACACAAATGAGGAGTTGTGAGTGGAATGGCCAAGAGAAGTGAAAGGTACAAATGGCTAGAGGAGGGGGTGAATAGCCTATTTAAAGTTTCTACAAACTTCAACTAGACAAGTTGATTAGTAAAACAAAAGGCGAAGCTATTCTAGCACTAGCACAACTAAGCTATGCAAGCCATCTACACAAGTCTAGCAAGAAAGCTAAACACTAGTTACAACAAGAAAGCACAACTAGAAGCTTGCTATACTCCTAAACAAGATAGCTAAGCTAAACAAGCTACACAACTAGCAAGTGTGCACATAAGTGAAGGAGAGGGGAGTGATTGTTATACCAACGTTGTAGAGTAGAAATATAGCCAATCAATCAATCACAATTACAAGAGAATCCTCGGCAAGAGATGACACAAGATTTTTTACCGAGGTTCACTTGCAATGCTAGCATGCGCCTTCTTCTTGGTGCTCTCATCATCACATGAGGAGTCATCACTATCCCAAGTTGCAACATGGGCATCACCCTTCTTCTTGTTTGAGCCTTCCTTCTTTTCTTGCTTCTTTCTTTCCTTCTTGATAGCATCTTCATCATCACTATCATAAAGACACTTGGCGATGAGATGATCCTTGCTATGGCATCTAAAGCACCTCATGGAATGGTCATTCTTCTTGGAAGAGCTCTTCTTCCTTCTTGCCCGATAGCCATTCTTCTTCATAAACTTGCCAAATCTTTTGATAAGAAGAGCCATCTCCTCATCTTCATCACTATCACAAGAGCTTGCTTCTTATTCACTTGATTATCTTGGCTTTGCCCTTGGATGAGGAGGCCTTGAATGCCACACTTTTCTTCTTCTCATCATCCTTCTTCTCACCATCCTTCTTCTTGATCAACTCATCCTTCTCATCATCTTCTCTATAAGCATCATCGGTCATCACTTCTTGGAACACTTGTTGGGGAGTTGATTCACAAAGTGTTGTCTTGACTAGCACGGTGATCAAAGTGTCAAATCTCTTGGGCAATCTTCTCAAGAACTTCATAGAGAATTGACTATCCTTCACTTCTTCCCCAAGTGCCTTGAGCTCATTCACAATAACTTGCAACCAGTGAAACATCTCCGGCACACTTTCATCTTCTTGCATCTTGAAGCTTGAGAACTTTTCTTGGAGGATGTATGCCTTGGCAGTCTTGGTTCCCTTGGTGCCCTCAAATGTTTCTTCTAATTTTGCCCATGCATTATGAGCAATCTCAATGTTCTTGATTTGCTCAAAGGTCTTGTCATCAAGAGCTTCATGAAGAGCACTTATTGCAATGTCATTGCATTGAAGCTTCTTTTCTTCAACCGGTGTAGGTGCATTCTTATTTGCAACCTCAAACCTTGTTTCGGTCACCTTCCAAACTTCTCTATTGATTGACTTGAGATGGGCGGTCATCTTGACCTTCCAATAAGCATAGTTGGTGCCATCAAAGTAAGGTGCCTTCTTGGTGTTGTTGACATGCAAACTAAGAGCCATTTCTTCACTGTGGGTTGTTAAGCCTCAAATAAATGGTGCCTTGGCTCCGATACCACTTGAATGGTCCAAATGTCTAGAGGGGGGGTGAATAGCCTATTTAAATTTTCTACAAACTTCAACTAGTCAAGTTGATTAGTAAAACAAAAGGCAAAGCTATTCTAGCACTAGCACAACTAAGCTATGCAAGCCACCTACACAAGTCTAGCAAGAAAGCTAAACACTAGTTACAACAAGAAAGCACAACTAGAAGCTTGCTACACTCCTAAACAAGATAGCTAAGCTAAACAAGCTACACAACTAGCAAGGTATGCACACAAGTAAAGGAGAGGGGAGTGATTGTTATACCAACGTTGTAGAGTAGAAATATAACCAATCAATCAATCACAATTACAAGAGAATCCTCGGCAAGAGATGACACAAGATTTTTTACCGAGGTTCACTTGCTTTCCGGCAAGCTAGTCCTCGTTGTGGCGATACACCCACTTGATGGATCACGAGCTGATTGGCAATCCAAAGCCAAACCCTCAGCGGGTGCCACACATCCACTCACAAGATAGGGATCCTCCAAGCCACGAGCAATCCACTAGAGTAGCCAATTGCGATCTCCCGCAGGGAAGGCTCAAGAACCCCTTACAAATCACTTGGTGAGGCTCGAAACAATCTCCAATCACGAGCTCAACACCACCGCTGCTCTAAGCCATCTAGGACGTCGGGAAACACCCAAGAGTAATAAGAAATTTGCAGCAAACTCAAGAATCAAGTGCCACTAAATGCAACTCTCAAAGCAATACACTTGAATCTCACTCAATCTCACTAGGATTAGCAATCAAGCAAGGCGATCAGTGGAGGGAGTGTTCTCTAGCTCAATATATGCCTCAAGTAATCAAATGTGCAAGAGTTGGCCTCCCAAAGCCGGCCACCTCTTATTTATAAGCCCCCTCAAAGAACTAGCCGTTGGCCACTTTAACTGGGCTAAAATCGGGGGCACCAGATGCTACCAAGTGATCACTGGATGCTCGACCCCCTGCGTCTAGTGCTCTGGGGTTGGCCATGTGTTCTCCTTTGAATCTTGCACGTCAAACTCTAACGGTCACCTGCGAACCACCGGACGCGACCAAGTGGGCACCGGATGCGTCTAGTACTCACCGGTATCGTGTGCAGAGAGTTTGTCAAACTCACAACCTCACCGGACTCGGGGCACCAGACGGTCCGGTGCTCACTGGACTTATGCACAGAGAGGGTTACAGAACACCCTCACACCGAACGCACACCACCGGACACACTCAGAACGTCCGGTGCTCTCAGACAGATACCCTCTGTTTAAGACAAGCCACACCGGACGCATGAACAGGGAACACCCTACGTCCGGTGCAGTGTGTCCGGTGCTCAACCCTAGCAGGGTCAAGCACTGACAGCACACCGGACGCTGAGGCCAGCGTCCGGTGCCTCCGCACCCTGCGTCCGGTTCCGCAACTTCTCCAAATTTCCCACCGACGCAATAGAAAATATAAACTTAATTTTCTCAAAAGCGCTGAATCCCGCCTCGCAAGCTCGGTGGGAGGGAGAGAGGAACCTAAACCCCTCTCTACCCTAGGAACTCCACCTCCTTTGCAAATGTGCTAACACCAACAAGTGTCCACCATCAAAGTGCATGTGTGTTAGCTTTTCACAAACATTTTCCCAAAGGAGTTAGGTTAGCACTTTACTAGATCCTAATGCATATGCTCAAGATATGGACCTAGTAGCACTTGATTCGAGAGATGACCGTGATTTCCCCTCTTGATAGTCGGCTATCTATCCTAAACCCGATCAATGACTTCTCTACTCATCTTAGACCGGCAAAAGTAAAACCCTATGTTTATACCTTTGCCTTGATAACTTTGCTCCTCGTCTATCACCATGATCTTCACTTCATGCTTGATCCCTTTGTGATCATGTGGCCACCTTTCCATGCCACCATGAACCTTCATCACATGTGTTGCTATGCCTAACTCAAATCATTTAAACACAAGGCATTAGCAACTTGGTGTCATTAATTACCAAAACCAAACTTGGGCTTTCAATCTCCCCCTTTTTGGTATTGATGACAACCATCACAAAGATATGAAATGAAATCATAATGAACTTAAATTGCTTGTCCAAAGCATTTTAATCATGAGACAAGGTTCGACAATCATTTCAATTTCGGTTTTGGTTGTACTAGCTCCCCTTACATATGTGCTTCCATGAGTTTGGTTCAAGTTTGCACATATGCATGAATTAGAGTTTTGTGAGATTTACTACTACCAAAATGATGCTAAGGTATATAGAATGGACCTTTGAAGCATGATACCAATCAGAGTTGCCAATATACCATCCTTAGCACCAATGTAGCTAGACATACATCAAAAACTCAAGATACCTCGTGAGATCACATTATATGTCTAGATACCACATGAAAATAAAACTCTATGCTAGAATTCAAAGCATCATTTAAGTTCTATTTCTAGCAAACACCAATCAAATAAGAGTAGTATATTTAAACTTGCATTGCAACACCTCATTATGTTAGTGCACATTCAAAATGCAACAAATGGTTCATGAGCTTGCTCCCCCTATTTGTGTGCTCAAGTTTAAAAAAATTTTCTCCCCTTGTTTTTTTTGTTTCTCTCCCCCTTTTTGACTTTATCTTTGTTTCTCTCCCCCTTTGTCATCAATGACCACAAAGGTTCAAATTTTAGTGAGAATTAAGTCAATCAATGTGAGGGTCAAATTATGGTTCAATCTAGATTACTTGCCTAGAACATGTAATTTGGTTTGATCCAAGGACAAGCTTTTTCACACCTCATGAAGTATAAGGGTTATCTTGACCATGTTGAATTACACATCATAAGCTCATATTCTAGATTCAACACTAGGTTTGCAAGCTCACAAACATGTCATATGCTACCACTAGATCAAACAACCATAGAGACAATAGTGGTACCATACATACATCAAATCCTTTTGATTTTCATGAATGAGCCTATTGTCATGTAAGCATGTCTATATGTTCTAAACATGTCCTTAGCAAAGCATGAATGCTATGTCAACCAACTTTACCTTGCTTTGTTGGAGGAGAGGCATGTCATTTGTAAATGTGGGGGTGCACTCATTTTAAGTTGGAGAAGTCAAGTATGTTCAATTCATTTCTCAACTTGCAAAATCTCTTCTCATCAAGTGGCTTTGTGAAGATGTTGGCGAGTTGACATTCGGTGCCAATGCTTTCAATGCTAATATCACCCTTTTGTTGATGGTCCCTTATGAAATGGTGCCTTATGTCAATGTGCTTGGTTCTAGAATGTTGAACCGGATTTTGTGTCATCTTGATTGCACTCTCATTGTTACATAGCAAAGGCACATTCTTGAATTTGATTCCAAAGTCATTCAAGGTAGCTTTCATCCAAAGCAATTGTGCACAACAACTACGGGCACTAATGTATTCAGCCTCGGTGGTTGATAGTGCAACACTATTTTGTTTCTTTGATGACCATGAAACTAGAGACCTTCCTAGCAATTGACAAGTGCCACTTGTGCTCATTCTATCAATCTTGCATCCACCATAATCGGAGTCCCAATATCCAATCAACTCAAAGTTAGACCCCTTGGGATACCATAATCCAACATCATGAGTGCCCTTAAGAGACCTTAATATTCTTTTGGTTGCCTTCAAGTGACTTTCTCTAGGTGAAGCTTGGTATCTTGCACATTTGCACACACTAAACATTACATCCGGCCTAGAAGCGGTGACATAGAGCAAACTTCCAATCATAGACCGGTATAGCTTTTGATCTACCATGTTGCCACTTGCATCACTACCTAATTGATCATTTGTGCCCATAGGTGCTCATTGGTTTAGCTTCATGCAACCCAAACTTCTTGATCATGTCCTTGATGTATTTTCCTTGACTCACAAAAGTGCCATCCTTCATTTGCTTGATTTGAAGTCTAAGGAAGTAACTAAGCTCTCCTATCATGGACATCTCAAACTCATTTGCCATCATTTTTCCAAACTCTTCACAAAAGTCTTGATTGGTTGATCCAAAGAAGATATCATCAACATAGATTTGCAACACAAACAAGTCATTGCCTAGCTTCTTGGCGAAGAGGGTAATGTCAACTTTTTCCATCTTGAACCCTTTAGAGAGAAGGAAATCTCTCAATCTCTCATACCAAGCTATAGGTGCTTGCTTCAAACCATACAATGCCTTCTTGACCTTGTAAACATGGTTGGGTTTCTTGTCATCTTCAAAACCGGGAGGTTGTTCAACATAAAAAAACTCATTGATGTATCAATTAAGAAATGCACTCTTCACATCCATTTGATAGAACTTAATGTCATGGGCATAAGCATAGGCTAATAATATTCTAATTGCCTCCAATCTTGCAACCGGTGCATATGTTTCTCTAAAGTTAAGACCTTCAACTTGAGTGTACCCTTGTGCTACTAATCTTGCTTTGTTTCTCACAACTACACCATCTTGATCTTGCTTGTTTCTAAAGAACCACTTAGTACCAATCACATTATAGTAGTGATACTCGACAGAGGATTCTTGTGAAATTTTGAATGCCTTCCAAGTGATCAAAGTACAAAATTTGCTAAATAGTAAGTGCCATATCAGGCAAGTGTGTTAAGTTTATATAAGTACTGAAGAAATAAGGAAATCTAACTATTTCCTGAAGAGTGAAATGGTGAATCGAATTGAATCATCATTTTTTGGACAGTGAAATGGTGAACTGAATTTTTAGCAACCTGCGCAGTTGAAAAATAAAATCAGAAAATTGTTAGCATACTAAGGCTTAGCTGTGCATATATAGTTGATTATAGTCAGCACTGCATACATGTAAATAGTCATATTGCAATCTGCAAACAGTTATAGAATAAAAAGTCCACTACACTTCAAGATAGTGCACTAAAGAATTTGATTGAACACGTGTACAAAGGAAGTTAGCATGGTACCAGATGTCAAAGATCCTTGCATAGTCTCTCAAAACAATGTGTTGACATTTCCTGATATCCTCGATTATAATTACCGATCTACAAGTTCGATAGCAGAGTTAATACAAGTACAATGATATTAGGACAACTGATATAGGAGCTCTCGGACATTAATGCATTTTCTAGAAACTGGATTTAATAAGGTACAGGTCTGTCAATATACATATCCATCCAGACAATGCCAAATTGCAGGCAAGTAGGCATCACCTTGCACTATGCACAGCAATTAGTAAGAAAAAAAATATTTCCATTGATAAATAAAAGATAATTAGTCAATTAGATAAGATAATTACCTTCAGAGTAGTGAATGCTTCTGAAATTTGTAGCGCTGAGTGCCAGTCTTATAGCTCATGGAGCCAACCACCCTTGAGTGAAATTTGTAGCTCATATACATGTCTTGTTCTAACATTCTTAGGGCGCATCATTTATTTCAGGTTAAAAAGGATGTTATATTATATGCTATATTGAGATCTGAGTTACCAGTGGCTAGGGGGACAATCCTTTCAACTACTCCAAGCACTATTGTAGGAGGACAGTCCATTCAATAAAGTAATAAACTAGACTTGATAGAATTTTCATTTCCACGACCTCTGATGCATGACCAATGTTTCCAATTAATCCTATATGTGATAGATAAAGGAATGCAAGAAGAGGGAAGACAAAAAGGCATCAAGCACACCTCTCAAGGGCACTACAGGTATGTCCCTTGACCACCTGTAAAACCTACTGACTAAATTCAGCACCTAGTGACAATCCTCAAGTAATGATTTAACTTACTGTTGTACTACTATAAAAATGTGGAAGGTTTTGACCAGCCAAGAAAGTTTCTGGTTAGATATTTAGTATGTAACAGTAGCCCATTTTTTCTAGGCCTTAGTCATCTTGTTTGTCACATGACAGTGCTGCTATGTTCATAAAAAAACATGACAATGCTGCTAGGTAGAGGCCTTTGCACTCGACTGATCTGCACCTAATTATTTTAGTCATCTTGCCACTAATAAGAAGTATACGTGCTCCCTAGTGGTAAATTTACTAATTCTCTAGTGCTCCCTAGGATGAGGCAAATGGAATTGTTGAATGATTCTGAAAACAAGAAGAGTTATGCCCATGGCAACCCACTGCCTCAACCTAGCAAGTGACTCAACCTAGCAAGCAGAATTTAGTTAGCAAGTAGAAGAGAGAATCTTTTAAAGATGATCCTACTCACACACCAGTAGTACACTACTATTATACAATAGCTTTATATTATTTTCTCCAACTCAACCTAGCAAGCAGAATTTAGCTAGCAAGTAGAAGAGATATTCTTTTTAACAGATGATCGTACTCACACACTAGTAGTACACTACTATTGTACAACAACTTTTTATTATTTTCTCCACTTGCCTAATTACATGTTATATTTTTCAGGAAGTGCTAGGCACAACAAGTGTTTGGCTTAAGTTCATGGAAAATGGTTCTCCACAACCTGGTGGACGTGCTTTTGGTTTTTCATTTTCTATTGTGTGCACCAACCTTAGTATTATATATCAAACACAAACTACTATATATTGCTTGGTGTACATTCATGTAAGCTTGTGTTGGATAATGTACTATGCAAGACAAGATTGTATGTTTGACTTTGTTGGATGATGTAGTGTGATGTAATGTGCAAGACAAGATTGTATGGTACAATATAGATATATATATATATATATATATATATATATATATATATATATATATATATACCTTCATGTCATGTATGACCTTATATCTTTGTGTGTGATGGACATTGAGCTTGAATGTGGGTTTGATGTGCTAAATATTTCCATATTTTTATTCGAATTGTGTCGTTGAACAATCTGACGCTATATATATGTTGATCATTAGATGATCTGACGGTATATGTTTGGCCAAGGAGTGTCTGACTCTAAACATTGCTAGGAGACTATCTGACGCTAAAAATTCTCACAGCAACAGGCTATCTGACGCTAAAAGTCTGATCTAACGCTATATGTTTTTAGCGTCAGCACTTACTGCGTCTGCAGAAGTCTGACGCTATATGTTTTTAGCGTCAGACAGCATGACGTTGTAGCGGCTTTCTGCGTCAGATCATCCGGCGCCAAATCTGGTGTTGTGGTGTAGTGCGAGAAGCAAGGCAAACATCATGACGCTCGAATTTAATCCCTTTAGGGGGTACACTTCCCTACCAAGGCCTCGGGGCTACACCCAGTGGGTGCGCTCGTGCGCACCCTTTGGATGTCTCTCATCGCAAACTACGCAGCAAAACACCTCCTTTATGCACATTACCACAGCCACAACATATTCGAACCTATGAAGTAGTGCCATACTCCTCCATAGGCTCGAGGGCTACTTGGGTATCGATATCAGGGACACCCAATCAGACGACATTAACCACATGGCTGGGTTAATGTTTCCGGAGAAGGGAGAGACTTCCACCTCGACTTACCCCTCCTCGGGCAAGTGCCGCTCGTTCGTAACACCTTTCCGTCTCGCCCAACTCCCCTGACATCCCTGTGTTCGACGCCCTATAGTAAACCATGTTGCACCCACGAGGAATCACGCCATCTCGAGGGTGCCTGACCCTCTCAGAGCAATTACGTCTCGCCCGAGAGACACACCTCACCCTCAGGCATGATGAGAATAATGCCTCCACCTCTTCCACGTAGCCTGCCCCCTCATACGGGATAAGCACGACTTTGTGTCACGTACAGAGACAGAAAAGAATGCTACCTGACGGCCTATTCTTCAATCATCCTTAGTCATGGGATCCCATCAAAATAGTTGGTTACTACTCCCTCCGTCCACGAAAAAGTCAATTTCTAGAGTTGTCCTAAGTTAAATTTTTTAAACTTTGACCAAATTTTTAGAAAAAAATGCTAAAATTTATAGTATAAAATTAGTATTATTAGATTCATCATAGAATATATTTTCATATAATGTGCATTTTATATTATAGATGTTGTTACTCTTTTCTAGAAAGTTAGTCAAACTTTAAAAAGTTTGACTGGCACGGATCCTAGAAATTGATTCTTTCGTGGATGGAGGGAGTACTATAAACACACACGAGTCTCATACCGTTATTTTTTACTGAAAAACTAATACGCCATCTATGAAAAAACGGAGGAAGTATATTATGTATAATAATAACTTACTCCCTCCATATATGATTTAGATGTCATTTAAAACACTATAAATTAAAAGTATTTTTCAAGACAAATCTATTCATATAATTTTTACATTTGCAAACTCAACAATTTAAAAAATATTAATAATTTATATTTCTAATATTTGATCTAAACCTTATCCAAAAACACCTCCTAAACCCTATATGGAAGGATGTATATTATTATATATCTCCATCGTCTACCATATTCCCTCCATCATCTTGAGGTGACCAGCTGTAATTATAGTTATATCTTGCATGCACGCTGGCCATTCATTAGATGCATACATATGTCTCCATGTAGGATTTAGGCCATTTTGGATGCTCCTTGGTTGCATGCAGCATGCTCATTAATTCTATTAATTTGACCATAATAATTTATTGAAAAGACATGAGTCATTTATGCTTTTTGGTCTCTGTGAACAAGGCTTAAACGAAGGAGAGTTATGCATATTAAATAGTGTAACACCCAAAATTTGCTTTCCAATTAATAGGAGTTAAATTGAGTTGTTTAAGTATTTTTATGAGCATTGAATTTAGCAAATAAATTATTTTGTGGAGAATAAAAATTCATCATAAGGGTAGCAACTTGATTTCTTGCATTCATGCTGAGAATAGCATTTATTTTCTTGTGTTGTTGTTTCTATTTTATCTTATTTGGTTATGTTCAAAAATTCTCTTTAGAAAAGATTTGAAAAAGGAAATAAAAGAAAAAAAGGGGGGAAAGCCTCCCTGGAATCTGGCCCAGCTTTCCCCTCCTCCCTCTTTGCGTTCGGCCCAGTCGCGCTCAGCCGGCCCGCGCGCGCCTCCCCTTTCTCAACTGACAGCCGGGCCCCATCCTTCCTTCCACTGACGCGTGGGGCCCGCGGGACAGCATCCCCATCTCCTACCTCTGTGCAGCCGAACCGGACTCAGCGCCGAATCAATCCCGCGATTTCCTTGCTATTTTCGCGTGCTATGCCCCCATAAAACTCCCAAATCAACCCCGCGACACTCCTTTCGCATCTAAACCAACTAATCCGTGCCCTAGCTTCGTTTTCCGCGAGAATTGGATCTCGCCGAGAGTCTTCTCCGCCTCCTCGCGCGGCCGACCCTCTTCCAAGCCCCCTCGGGTCACGATAGGAGCACCGGTGAGTTCGCAAGGAGCTCCGCGCCATTCCCGTGCTCTCGGTTCTGTGTTTGGTGCCCTAAAACGCCGAGGCCGTGAACTCCGGTGAGCCCAACAATGGCGCCGCCGCCGGAGGCTTGAAGTCCGGCAAGCCGCCGCCGGAGACTCCCTGGAGATGCTCTGGGGCGTCCGATCGACGATCAACGGCTGTAAAAAGAAGATACCCCTTCGCCGGTATTTTTGTTAAAGAAACCCTGAGAAACCTTGTTTTCTAACCCGCGGTCCTTGGCGCCCTGCGCAGGTTTCCGTGTTCTGAGTTAGAAAGCGTATTCTTGCCGACTGATTCAAAATACGTTTTCAGGTATTTACAGATTTGCCACTGAAATTGTTTTGCTCATAAAATGGTCATTTTAACTCCGTTTTTGTCCATCCAAATTGCGTTAGATTCGTTTCAATGAGCTCTACGTGTTAGAAATATTAGTTTACTGTTTTGAAACTTTTTAATTCTGCAGTAGCATTTAATTAATTATTTCTCTATAGGAAATCTTAGAAAATTCATATCTTCCACGTTTTAATTCCGATTTTCGTGAACTTTACGTTTATGTGATCGTAGCGCTGCGTAGAATACTTTGATAAACTTTTATATTTGTTTTACCACTGTTTGGTGTATTGTTCTAATTATAGCTTGTTTTCTTTGTGTATGACTGTCTACATTGGATTGCGTGTTGTTGATTGATGTTTGGGAATAGACGGTGAGCCGTACGTTGGTGATCAAGACCAATCCTTTGAAGACCAGCAGGCTCAGGAGAGCTTTGATCAAGGCAAGTATAACTTGGGATCATCCTTGTTACCTATACACAATTAATACAATATCTATCATATGCATATGTCCACCTTGATGACCTTAGTAAAATCATAGATGATTGTTATCCAGAATTCCTTGTTACCTATTTTGATATGCATTTGGGTAGTTTTGCTAGTGCTTGATTATAATCCATGATCTTGTAACATGAATGTTTGGATAAACAATAAACAATAAAATAAACTTTCTAGCAACTTGAATATAAAGGGTGGAAAGAACTCTGGCTTTGCTGGATTGATCTTGACCCTCCATAAGGACTTATCCCTTGGCAAAAGCTGGGACAACTCGTACAACCATGAGGGCTATATGGCTCTGGTTTTAGCTCAGTATGAGGACCTTTTTCTAGCTTGTTAGCGGTTACCTTAAATGGCGTAAGAATGGCTAGACACGTTGGGTATAGTGCGGCCTCTGTCCATGTGTATAGGCTGCGAGTCATGTGCCATGGAAGGGGGGCTCTATATCTGCCTGCCGAGTGAATCTAATGGCCCTAACTTGTTAGACGAAACCTTTGAAAGGCTTCATAGTGATCCCTGCCGACCTCCCTAGGAAGGGGGTTAAGAGACTTGCAACCTCGGGCGAAAGGGTAAATCATGACTCATGGGTAAAGATGTACAACCTCTGCAGAGTGTTAAATCTGGTATACTAGCCGTGCCCACGGATACGGGCGGTCCGGAAAACTGACGGAATAGATGGACACTGATGAACGTGAATAATGATAATAAATGATGGTTTATTGTGTTGTTTATATGTGATATTCTTAATTCTTGTATACATTGATCATGTGGTTATGGGATTAATTATGCTACCTTGATAATTGCTATCCAATAATTAAATATGCTATCTACATATAAAAGCTAATTGCAGTCAAATCAGTGTCAGCTATTTGAGCCTCATGAACCCCTGGTTATACTTGTTGAGTACGATATGTGCTCACTCTTGCAATTTCCCAACACCTCAGGTTATGATAATGAAGATGACTGGAATGAGGATTACCGTTAAGAGTACTAGGTTTGGAGTCAACCAGTCAACACTGTCCCTGTGTGGAGCTTCCGTCGAGAGCGTTGTTTAATATTATTATCATTTTTGTGTAAGACTATGTGATTTATTATGTTCCGCTATGTAATAAACACTGCAATGGTACAATTGAGATTTGTCTACTTATGTGTGCGACTATTCCTGGGGCACATATGAGTCTTTTATGCATCCTATTTTGTTTTTAAAATATGGGTGTGACAAATAGGGTGCTACATAAGCAAAATTGCTGACTTGGCAGGGTCATTAAACACCTATCTCATCTGATGAAACTCTTTCATTTAATGACCCTGCCAAGTTAGCAATTTTGCTTATGTGGCAGGCTATTTAATGTGCATGACACTCGCATGAAACATGCATTGAGACTGATCTAAGAGAGGAGTTTCATCACCATAAAATTTATGTGGCTCGGTTACATAGTTTATAAATAATTGTATCAGGGCACTCACAATGTAGACTCTATCATAGAGTCTAAAGTTATTTATTACCTCGAACAATGTGGACTTGAAGTCTAAATAAGACTTGAAGTCTTATTTTTTCTACCTCTTTCTTCAATAAATATGCTGCCACATTAGCAAAATACCATAACTAATATGTAATTAAGTGTTTTAGACTCTGTGATAGAGTTTTGCATTGTGAGTGTCATCTTAAAACTTTGCATTGAGATTGCGCTAATGGACGGAGCGAGTATTTAAGACCCACAGCGAGGATATTGTTTTTGGACCCGGTCGGTCAAACACTCTCAGCAAGAAAGCGTCTCGAACGTAGGAACACGCCCGCGCCAGTGCACTTCGGCGGCCACAATTTCGGCGGTCGCGTACGGCACGGCCTCGCGCCGTCCTCGCGCGCTGCGTGTCGTGCCGCGTAACGAGTAGCAGCTGCGCGGCCTGCAGCACGAGCGGGGGTATAATTAGTGCTGAGGTGACGTCGCTTGCTTTCGTCGTCGCGTGGGTCCCACGCCTCACGCCATCATCGGGCGTACAACCGCAACGTGGAGCCACGGAAAGGCCCCTACCGACCACCCGCAATTATCACATGGGTCCCTGGCGTATCTGCAATTTAATACTGCTCGAACCACGGGCCAGCTTGTTGTAGGCTTTCACTTTTATGTCTTCGATTCGAGTGGTTCGGTTGGAGGCAGTTTAAAGAACATTCTAATCATATTTTTTGTTCTTTCCGAAAGTGATTTTGCTGAATGGACAGGCCAAAGCTGTTGGAGCTCGCCATCCATGGTTCTTAAGAAATACTTCCATACGTATAAAAAAATCGTTGAACAGTGACATGGTGTGTAAAAACTAACTTTGTCTTCTTATTTTATAAAAATATTTATCAAAAAGTTATATATATATATATTTTATAAAGGTGTTTTTCAAGACAAATCTATTAATATAGTTTTTATATTTTTAAACTCAACAACTTTCAAATTATTCAAAATTTATATTCGTAATGTTTGACCAAAATCATGTACAAAACGATTTTTTATAAGTATAAATAAAATATACAATGGGTACGCCCTTTCATGCTGATTGGATAGACAACATTTAAAAGCAGCCAAAAGTGGTTGTAGAGGGGAATGACACTAAGGCCCAAAAACTTCTACCTCATCCTATCGAATGTTTAAACACATACATAGAACGTTAAATATAGATAAAATAATAACTAATTGCACAATTTACATGTATTTTGTGAGATAAATCTTTCGAGTCTAGTTAGTCCATGATTATAAACTAATTGTTATAGTTACATATGTAATACAATACCCAAAAACTATTCACGGTGCGAACTAAACAGGCCATAAACACTTTATTCTATGGATATGAATGATATTATATTGTGATAGTGAGAGGGTACCGCATCCACTTTATTCTTATATGTGTGTTGTAAATTAAATTCCAATCGCTCATAGCTAGAAAGCAATTAAGAAACATGTATATCTTTTTCATATTTAATGTTTCAAATGTGTGCTCATATAAAATCGTTTAAACTTCTAGAGGATAAAATTCAAACAAAATGTAGAAAATTTAATTATTTAACTTTGCCAATGTTGCTTAAGACCGTAATTCACATTTACACCAGATGTAAATACATGGTAAAAAAGAAAGATTAGAGGGTTTCATTGGATAGGCCAACACATAACATATACTCCCTCCATTGCAAAATATAATATGTTTTGACTTTTCTAAATCACTATGTATCTATACATAGTATATATCTAAGTGCATAGAATGGAGGGAGCAAGGAGCGCATGTGACTGAACAAAATGTAAATGGGAAGTCGTCGCTTGGTTTCTCATACAAAACAAGATCCTAACGAAAGACAACTTGCAGCTAAGAAACTAGCCACACCAAAACCATTTCATGCTATGCAATAGACCACTCGAAATGGCCCTTCATTTGTGCCTGCTATGCCTTGTAGCCATAGGAATCTAGTGCCTTTGTGCTGGGGTGGGAACACAACGTTGAGGAATTAATTCGGCCTTATGTGCAACCATCTAACGTAAGGGCGTGGTGGGAAGAGGGGGCGGCCAAGATACCAAGGCAGACATGAAGACACTTCAATCGGGTGGTCATCCACACAATGTGGAATATATAGAAAGAATGAAACACAAAAGTTTGGTGATGGATGTCCAATAGGTGGCCATCAAAACCAAAGAGGACAACGACCTATGCTCTAGAGTCTTTTACCACCTGACTTAGACCATGTAACTTATAACCTGGACGTGTGCGGTGTATGCTTTACTTTACTCTACACAGCCTTTGGGGATTCTAGTGCCGTTGGTACTTTTTGTACCTAAACACTCTTTCTTTCCTTAATGGAAAGGCAACGCTCCTGCCAGGTTCTTAAAAAAAACTTGAATATATATGTTGAATCCTTTTGTACCACTAGTACACAGATGATTTCTTTTGGTGGTGGCCTTTTATTTCTAGTGGCAGTTTCTCTTGATGTTGGCCACTAGAGTTCAACTGGTTCCAAATCGCCACTAGAAATCATGTATCTCTAATGGCGGTTCTTTAAAAAAATCATTTGTAGAAATAATTTAAAATTATTTTTTTGTGTTTTTAAATGATATCCTATGATGGCGGAGTGGTAGAGGAGGTTACACGCGAGGGGAGGTCGCAGGTTCGAATCCCGTTAGCCGTGTAGTGCGAGGTTTTACACAAAAAATATACTTAACTTGCGGGGGCGACTGGCTAGTGGACCATCCCTAAGATTAAAATATTTATTCCTATTTTTAGAACATGATTTATATTTTTTGAACAACCATTTCCCCTGGTGATGGTCTTAAATAAATTGACAGAGGAAATCCTATTTCTACTGGTGCTAATCTTAACTGAACCGTCAGTAGAAAATCTATTTTCACTTTTGATTTTGAGTTGAGGAAATCCCTTTTCTACTGGCGGTGATCTTAACTGAACCGTCGGTGGAAAATCTATTTTCATTTCAGTTCTCAGTTAATCGTCATCGGAGAGAACCATTTCGACTGGCCTTGCCCACCGGCCGATTCTCATTTAACGGTCAGCAAAGAGAACCATTTCCACTGGCCTCTTCCACTGACGATTCTAAAAAACGCAAGTGCAGTGTGTTTACAGCCGCTACAACTGAGGTTTTGTGTACTAGTGTACCCTTTAGCAGATATGGAAAATATGCATTTCATTGACTAAGATTTTATTCCTTACGAAACATTGTACTACGCCACGTAAATTGTTTGAAAAAAAAAAACAAATTAAAGCTTGAGTTTTAAATGGTGAGAGTTGGTGGACCTAAATGCAAATATGAAGGAAAAAGTTGAGTGAAAAGGAAAGGAGCCATCAATTCCACGCTGCTCCCGCTCCAGTCAAAGCCCCCAGCTCACAACGTGCAAGATGTGCTTTGCTCTCTCGCTTTCCATCTAGCCAACACGTCTCGCAAGAAAACGGACACACTCCGCGTCGGTCCTCCTCTCCCATATAAAGGCTCGCGAGTGTCACCTCCAGCTCTAACTGCCAACCTCTGAGCTCCCTCTCTCTTTCGTCTCTCCCCCATCTGGACCTCTCCCTAAGCTCACAACAAATAAACCGTGTGCAACTGCTGAATTACGAGGAGCTCCACCCGGTCGATCAGCCAGAAGAAGAATGGCCGTAAACCTCCCAGTATCTCAGCCTTCTTCCGGCCTATGCGTGAAACCCCACCAACAGCGGGGCCATGGCTCGACCGCCGCGGCAATGGCGGCCGTGGCCGCGCCGCCCTCCACGTTCGCTCCACAGACGACACGGCTCTCTGCTGATCCGTCCATCGCGGTGAACACCAAAAACACAACGCTGGCAGCAACGGTCGCCATGACTGAAAGAGTGACGAAGAAGAATGATGAGACGCTGGCGAGCATGTGGCGGGAGATTCAGGGCACCGGCAACTGGGCTGGCTTGGTGGAGCCGCTGCACCCACTCCTCCGGGCCGAGATCGTCCGGTACGGCGAGCTTGTAGCGGCCACGTACAAGGCGTTCGACCTCGACACATGCTCCAAGCGTTACCTCAACTGCAAGTACGGCAAGGCACGAATGCTTGAGGCTATGGGCATGGCCGGCGCCGGGTACGACGTCACGAGGTACATCTACGCAACACCGGACATCGCGCTTCCTGGAGCGGCGGAGCCTTGCCCTATCCGGTGGATCGGGTACGTGGCGGTCGCGTCCGACGAGACGGTGCGCCGCCTCGGGCGCCGCGACATCGTCGTGTCCTTTCGTGGCACGGTCACCGGATCGGAGTGGGTGGCCAACATGATGAGCTCCCTCGAGCAGGCGAGGTTCGATCCGTCGGACCCACGCCCAGACGTGAAGGTCGAGTCGGGCTTTCTCTCTGTCTACACCTCCGACGACGCCACCTGCCGCTTCACCTGCGGCAGCTGCCGAAACCAGCTCCTTTCTGAGGTGACTCGCCTGATCAACAAGTACAGACAAGAGGACATCAGCATCACGCTGGCCGGCCACAGCATGGGCAGCTCCCTCGCCCTTCTCTTCGGGTACGACCTTGCCGAGCTTGGTCTCAACCGCGATGGTGGTGGCGATACCGTGCCGATCACCGTCTACTCTTTTGCTGGCCCGAGGGTTGGCAATGCTGGGTTCAAGAATCGGTGCGACGAGCTCGGGGTGAAGGTGCTAAGGGTGGTAAATGTCAATGATCCTATCACCAAGTTGCCCGGCATCTTCTTGAACGAGAACTTTTTGGGGGCCAGGTTGGAGCTTCCATGGAGCTGTGCGTGTTACACGCATGTTGGTGTCGAGCTTGCCCTGGATTTCTTCAAAGCGAGAGATCCTGCTTGCGTGCATGACCTAGAATCCTATATAGGGTTGCTCAAGTGCCCTAAGATTGCAAAGGTGAAAAGAGAGCATCTTTTAAGCAAGGCAATGAAGTTCGTGCTTCAACAGAGTTTTGATACTTGGAGGTGGCAAATGGCTGCAATCCAAGTTGGTGAGTTAGTACAAGCCATGGGGTTGTAGATTTATACAGGGTCCAATTTCGTTCCCATTTTTGGGGGATATGAAACATACATGCCCTTGTAAATTCATTCATTTTGTCAATAAAACGAGGTAGAGAAGAGTGGAAATTAGAAAAAAAAATCACCAGTATTGTACATGAGAAAGGTAACAAAAAATAATCAAAACAATAGTGGTCATAGTTAATAGAAATACTTATGTCATCAATCCTACTAACAAAAATGCAAAAGAGATTTTATAAATAGGTTCAGCACAATAAAAATAGGTTTCTAGATGTTGCTGGCATTTTGGTTTGCCTCTAAAAATAGGTGCAATACAGTAAAATTCATATAATTTTTTAAAAGTCGAGTTGAATGAAGAAAAATTTAATATGAAAATTATAGTGCGCAAAGAGATCTCAACTTTGTAGTTGACATTGTTTTCATATGGAACTTTTAACGGCATGTTGTAAGATTTTTAATTAATACTGATTTGGGTAGTCGTGCAACAGCTCATTTGGGTAGTCTTTTACTTTCTCCAAATCATGTTTATTGCCAGGCTACTAACAAGTGATCATGTACTCCCTCCGTCCCCAAATACTGCTATTTCTAGCAGATTTCAGAAAGGTTAGTGTAGCAAACAAAAGACCATTCTACCCTCAATTAATTTGGGTACCACCATTTAATCATGCACGTTAAGCCATGGTTCTCTGGTTCCAACGAGCTGCATTTAATGCCAACTAAATAAACTCAAACAATTACAATGCGCCAAAGTACTACTCCCTAGAAGAAATTAAATAGGCTGGTGGACCACGGAAGTTTCGAAGAGAAATTAAATGGGCTGGTGGACTGAGTATGATAGTAGAAATAGCAGTATTTGTGGACGAAATTTTTTCCTAAAAACAACAGTATTTAGGGACGGAGGGAGTAGTTCTTTACAAAAGCCCTTTTGAGCTAGGCCTAGGTATCCATTCTAGGAGTTTGCGGATTGGTTGATGACCATTGGTAGGTAGTTCGCCATAACATCTTCATCTCCTCTCATCACTCAGACAGTGATCTCATACAAAGTTACCTACTACTAGAGGTTGGCCTTGCCATCATAAGTTCTAGGAGTTTGAAATTTTTGGGCCAAACTACCGTGCGGAGCTGATTGGTAAATGGTCGAAGACCTACGATGTTGCCTCCAACAGCCGCTTGGCCAAGATCGGGTTCCCCGTGGGCTTGGTCATACTCGTGTCTGTGATGCATCTGAGATACATGTCGCTCATTTCTTTTGTTTTTATGCACTCCCTTGGATCGACGTTGGCACTGAGGTGGTCGCAGAGGTCACCACCTGCCCGCTACTCCACTTCCTGGTCAGCACCGTGGCGACCACCATGGCAGCCACCGTGATTTGCTTCTCATCCAGCTTCCTAGCCTGCTCCACACCCTCCATCTTGGATTTGAGTGTTGGGTGGTTGGTGAAAGGTCCAAATATGATTAGACGGGGTTAATAGCCTATTTAAAAATCAATAAAACACTAGAGCCAATAGTTAGTATATAACAGAGCAATGCTTCCCTAGTACAGCGAAGGGATTTAGGCTCGGGCGGTAAGAGCCTTTAGTTCCGGCAATGGAACCGAGGCTAAGGTGGACTAAATGTCCCACCTTAGTTCCGGTTCCACGAGCCGAGACTAAAGATCCACCTTTAGTCCCGGTTAGTAACAGCAACCGGGACTAAAAGGTGCGCCACGCGGTGTGCCACCTGGCCTCCACTTTTAGTCTCAGTTGGTGTTACCAACCGGGACTAATTTTTATTTTTTCTTTTTCTTTTATTTTGGTTTTCATTTAGGGTTTACAATTATGTTATTATTATTTTCGAATGCGTATTGTTTGCTGCTATTTTATGGAAACGCGCACCTATAATTTATATAATTTAAAGCATTACATATAAATATACTATAAAACATTATATATATTATATATGTATCTATAGGTCCATAATATAATATTTACACATATGCATCATGGATAAAGTATTTACAACAAAATTTATCTCTGCCACTCAAGAATCGTACAAATGATCATCGTGATTTGGTTTCGTTGGCTCCTCAGGGTTGAAGTAGCACTCGCCGCCGGGATTTAGGTCTCGGTCGTTAAGAAATCCTGCAATTGTCCCTTGAATTCCTTTTAGGCGCACCGCAGTCAACACCTGCTCCTTCAACCACATCTCCTTTAACATACATTAAAGAAAAAAGTTAGAGGTATGAATAAGATTTCTTAAATAGCAACAAATAAATGAAATAAACTTATTATATATACATGCTACATACTTTTAGGTGCTCAAAATTAGTTCTTTTGGCATAGACCATCATAAACTCGCACACATAGTAGTCACACAAATTGTTGTCCGGTGTCTGCCGTAGAACCCACTGTACTAAGATAGGCTTTAAAAGTGGCGCTTTCAAATCTGGACAGTGTTTCTGCACGAACCCAACCCAAACCCTAGCAATAAAACGATCATTATTAATTATATAATACTGAGTTAAAAAAGCAGAATTCAATATTTAGAGATCGGAGTTACCCTTAGATAATATCTATCATTTCTAGGTAATCTTCGTGTGGTTTTGTCAACGAGTCATAGATTACCAATTGACATTGACAGAGATCAGTAACAATTAGTATTCAATGAAAGCTAAATTTGTGTGCATGTAGGCCAAATAATTATATATTTTCATACTGATCTGATTAATTAGTTAAATAGAATGTACACACGATAACGACACTTACTTAAAGTTATAGGGAAAGAGTATATATCTTTTGTCCTTTTAGTTGATCAATAACCTCTGTAGATTTCTCTCCGTTTGAGTTCTCCATAAGACATACGGGGTCTTCAGGTCTTTGAATACAACATATGGATCCACAAATCTAATCTCCTTGTCATTTCTAACTCTAAGGTCTCTCATCATGTTTGTGCATATATATAGTGAGTTTCTGTAATTAGATATACATATACATGATAAGTTACAGTGACATTATTGAAAGAAAGAATCACTTACAGAGAGAAGGAACTGATTAGAGATTTGTCAAGAGCGTCCATGTGGCATAGTTAGTGTATCTCATTAAATTGAATACAAATAATATCAACACCATGGAAGTAATGATAGTTTCTAATTGGGACGCAAAGATAGTCATCAACTTTTCTGACACATGCTACGATGTACCATTTGCTTAGCATGTACATTTGCGTTCCAAGTTTGCTGAGGGTCACAGGGTTGTATAGACTCTTGCCATATGTATATTCCTTCTGCCAATGATCAATTTCAGGAGCACTTTCAATTGGTGTCCCAGTTATCATTTGGGCTAAGCTAAGACCAGTTTCCGCAAAAAAAATTTCAAGCTCATCAAATTTTAAATCTGCCGGTATCTGCTGGTCTAGAACGTCGATGTTTGAACCATATTCATTTCCAATTACTAGCGGAGGCACTGATTGCTTTGATTGTTCCCCGAGCTGTGCTACACCCTTGCGTGCTCTTTTCTCTTTCTTCTTCTCTTCTTATATGGATTTCCTTAGAGTGCGATCATAGTCTGATAAAGACGATGATTCTTTCTGAGCTTCACACCACTTTTTTATTGAGCCTCAACCCTTTTTCATAGATCTTCTGGACATAGTAAGAGGTATGGCTTCTCAGAGTTTCGCTTGGCTTCACTTCACTTTCAGCATTAAATTTCTTGAAGAAACTGTCCACATCTAACTTTACCGAAGCATCTAGTTTTGCATCAGTCATCTCATAGGAATGATAGGTTGTTTCTTTTTGGAGGCTTTCTTTTTTGGCAGCGGGATGGCCGACACATTTGATTGTGTGGCCCGCCTCTTCTTTAAGGGTGGGTCCACCGATTTTCGCGCTGGAGCCACGTGTGGAGGCGATGGGGCGGCCGGTGGGGGGGTTGGAGCCCGAGGAGGTGGTGTTGGAGCCCGAGGTGGTGGTGTTCGAGCCCTAGGTTGTGGTGTTGGAGCCCGAGGTGGCGGGGTTGGAGCCCGAGGTGGTGGCGTTGGAGCCTGAGGTGGTGGCGTTGGAGCCCGAGGTGGCGGCATCGGAGACCGAGGCGATGTAGCTGTTGGTTGCACTCCCTCGTCATCACCCGCAGCACTATGACATGTTGATGACCACCTGTGAAACCAAAGAGGTATATGAGTAAACTGCTAACTAAAAGAATGTAAAATAAAGTTAGTGAACAAATGTATCGTCAGTTTTCATCTGCACCTAGGATTAGGTTCATGACGAGGAGGTGGTGGTAGACTACTCGGTGAAGCCTCAAGAATAACGATGTAGCGCTTGCGCCAACAAATGAAAGTCTTCTCTGCTTATGAGTGAATATTCCTTCAAATTTTGACACAAGGCACATGGACAACATATGAATCCATCCCGCTTGTTTTCCACGACCACTCTTAAGAAATAATGCACACCATCAATGAATTCTTTAGAGCGGCGATGGGCATTGTATATCCAATAATATGTCATTGTCTGCATTACAACGTAAAGTATTATAAGTTTCTAATTTTTTATACAGAAATTAAAGTAACAAATAACCTAAAATTTTCTATTTCTAATTTTTCTAAACAAGCAAAATTAAAATAGCACAAAAGTTCTCTATTTTTGTAACTAATCATGAAATGTGGTATGGATACTAGTTATAATTAACTAATTAACTCGATCACAAATTGCAAATTAAAGGATTATAAGTTTTTATTTTTTTTCTAAACTAATTAAAATAAAAAAGCCATAGTATCACTATTTCTCTAAAAAACGTGTCGATGATGTTGAGAAGATGAAGCTAGTGACCTCTTAAAAAAAACTATAAAATAAAAAACAATATACATAACACTAGGAAATAACATATGACGCTGCTAAATATTGAGAAGATGAAGCTAGTGACCTTTTAACAAGCCGATAACAGTGTAGAAATGATGAAATGAATGAATATCCGGAGATGAGAGCAAGAACAAGCAACTGCAAATGAAGAACATAGCAAAAGAGTGAGGATCGGGCTCGGCCAGGGGAAGAAGAATAGTTCAAATATGGAGAAGGACATTTAATCCCGGTTCCCATTACCAACCGGGACTAAAGTCCAACATTTAGTCCTGGCTGAGTGTGGGGGTATAAACCCCTATACCCTTACGGCTAGACTTGGGCCTGGAGGCTTGGCCCATCACGAAGGCAGTTCGAGGCTTGATCCAACTGCTCGGAGTTTCGCGCAAGGAAACAAGACGTGAGATCAAGCCGTATTCTGGTAGGTTAGAATATGAATTGATATTATGCTATCTATGGCAATTGTAGCCGACTAGGATTAGTTTCCATATTTGTAACCCTGCCCTCTGGACTATATAAAGGGAGGCAAGGGACCCCCCTAGGCAATTCATCAAAACACAATCCAATACAATCAGACGCAGGACGTAGGTATTACGCCCACACGGCGGCCGAACCTGGATAAAAACCTTGTCTGTGTCTTGCGTCACCATCAAGTTTGTAGCTTGCACACCGTCTACCGATAAACTACTACCATGGGTATACCCCAAGGTAGACTGCCGACTAGCTTTCGTCGACAGTGGCGCGCCAGGTAGGGGGTGTGCGTACAGCTCTCTCGACGAACAAGATGGTCATAGTTCCAGATTCCGCGGCCGTGCCTGAAGGCCTCACGTTCACCGTCGGCCAGATCACGTGGACGACTCATGGCGGCGGCCTCACGACCACGACTTCGGAAGAAACCCAGATCCGATCTGGGATGACAGCGACGTCGATTCCGATCACGCCGACGCCGAGCACTCGACCTTCGCTCCCTCGTTACAGGGGAAAGAAGGTCGACGACTCGAATCTTTTCCGAGCCCTTGATCACGCCGATCTCAGGCTCCTCGAAGCTTCCTGACTGGTAGATGGGATCTTGCGCCAATCTGATCAAGTCACGTCGGCAGACTCTTTCGTCTCCTGCCGGCCAACTCATGTTGTCACACACGAACAGCTGGGGACGTCTCTAACAATAACCTCCACCCCCACGGGGCGGTCCGTCGAGCTCAAGGCAGATCCAGACCAGAGTCCTCCTAACAGACTAAACAACTCGGCCGATCACTACTCCCGGCACGTCCAATCCCTTTTCAACAGGGCGGGCTGGTCACCGAGACAGAGCAGCTGTGGGGGTATAAACCCCTATACCCTTACGGCTAGACATGGGCCAGGAGGCTTGGCCCATTGCGAGACAAGCTCAGGGTTTGATCCGACAGCTTGGAGTTTCGCGCAAGGAAACAAGACGTGGAGATCAAACAGGATTCTAGTCGGTTAGAATAGGAATTGATATCAAACTATCTATGGCAATTGTAACCGACTAGGATTAGTTTCCAGATCTGTAACCCTGCCCTCTGGACTATATAAGGAGAGGCAAGGGACCCCCCTAGGACATCATATTCTCTCAACACAAATCAATACAATCAGACGCAAGATGTAGGTATTACGCCAACTCGGCGGCCGAACCTGGATAAAAAGCTTGTCCGTGTCTTGCGTCACCATCGAGTTCGTAGTTTGCGCACCGTCTACCGATAAACTACTACCGTGGGTATACCCCAAGGTAGACTGCCGACCAGCTTTCATCGACAGTGGCGCGCCAGGTAGGGGGTGTGCGTGCAACTTCTCCGGCGAACAAGATGGTTACGATCCCAGCTTCCGCCACCGTGCCTGAAGGCCTCACGTTCACCGTCGGTCAGATCACGTGGACGACGTGCAGCGGCGGCCTCACGACCATGGTTTCGAAAGAAACTCAGATCCGATCTGAGATCACGCCGTCTCCGACCACTCGCGTGGCGGCACCGAGCGCCCGACTACCGTTCCCGCTCTACAAGGGAAAGAAGATTGACTGCTCGGACCTTCTCCAAGCGCTTGATCGCGCTGACTCCAAGCTACTTGAAGCCTCCCAACTAGTAGACGGAGTCCTGCGCCAGCCTGATCAAGCTGCTCCAATGGATTTTTTCAAATCCCGCCGGCCAACTCGTGTCGTTACACACGAACAGCTGGGAACGTCTCTGACGGTAACCTCAACCCCCTCAGGACGATCCGTCAAGCTCAAGAAGGGAGATCATCCTTGCGGCCTGAACAACTCGGCCTCTCTTTACTCACGACACATCCAATCCGTTTTCAGCAAGGCGGGTTGGCCGCCGAAAAGGAACGGTCGTCACTACGTCAACATGGTGGCAATCCGAGAACTACGGGACGGACAGGCTTCCAGCACCAACTCGAGCACCGGTTCCGTCCCCACCGAAGTTATAAACACCGAAGACAAGGACTACGACCTGGATTTGCCTTCACACCCTCCGGGTTTCCCTCGTTTCCCGGTATTCCCCCCTCGGTGAGGAGATATTGTCTTCAACGTCAGCACCGACGAACCGGTCGTTGATGGAGAAACGGATGAGCAGAGGCAACTCCGCGAGCAGCGCAACGCCGATCGCGCCCGACGACGTGCGGACGAGCAACAACAAATTCCACCGCATAATCTCAACGACGCTTTTGACATGGTCGGGGACCAGCCAGTCTACAAGACGCCAAGCGCCAACGTGGCTGTTGCCATGGCTAATCTAGATCGGCTCCCTGATACCCCTGAGTGCCAAGGAGTCCGGACCAGCATCCGAGCACACCTGATCGCCGCAATGGGGCAGACAGCCACTCTGCTCAAGAGAGTCCAGGACGTCTCTTACACAGAAGCCACCTCCGACCAGACTAATCGTAGTCGGACCTCACCGCCTCCCAGCAGGCGTCGCCGTAGCCGCTCTCCCGACAACCATCGAAAAGATTCATGGCGCGACGATGGTGGTCGGGACACTGACGGTCACCGTGAGCAGAACCGCAGACGCGGTCAAGAAGTAAACCAACACAGGGATCTCCGGCACAACATCCCTCCCAAAGATGCCCGGGACCGCATCAACAGGCGTGCCACAGAGAGAGCAGTCCACGAAAACCTGCGCCGTATTGAGTACGATGCAACACACGGCCCCCCGGGCCTACGACAATTCTCCTCACACCTTCGCCAGGTCGTGTGGCCCCGCAATTTCAAGCTCAAAAAACTTAAAAAATACGATGGCAAGGAAAATCCAGAGAACTGGATCACTCTCTACGAAATCGCCGTCCGATCAGCAGCGGGAGATGAGCACGTCATGGCCAACTACTTCCCCGTAGTCCTCGACCAAGCTGGTCATCAGTGGCTCCTTGGCTTGCCCGAGGACTCCTTCGACTCTTGGGAAGAGCTACGCCAGGCTTTCATCGACAACTTCATCGCCACATGCGAGTAGCCTGGAAACAAGTATGACCTTGAAAGGATAAGGGACAGGAAGAACGAACCTCTGCGCGACTACATCCGACGATTCTCGGATATGCGCCTTAAAATCCCAAAGATTTCCCATGACGAGGCCATCTCTGCCTTCATCAAGGGCCTGCGTTTCCATGAAGCGCTGAGGAACAAGCTGTTGCGTAAACGGCCAACAACGGTGGCGGAGCTCCTCGCCACGGCCAAAAATTACGCCGATGCTGACGACGCAGAAAAACTAATCCGAGACGATGCGAGAGGTCCCGACCAGCCTCCCCGGCGAGATGACGGTCGCGGTCGCTACGACAACAGGAGCCACCGCCGCCCCGACAACCGCGATCACAGAGAAGGTTGGGATCGGCGGCGCGACAACCGCGACGACTTCAGGGGCAAGCGCCCTCGTCACCATGACCACGAGGTGAATACGGTCAAGCGCCCCAACAGGCGGTGGGACTACCAAGAAGATTACAACAAGACATTGAAAGGACCGTGCCAACTCCATCCCAAGTCCAATCACACGATGGAAGAATGCCGTGTCCTCAAAAGCATCTACACACAGCGGGCCGCTCAAGACGCCTCCGCCAAGAAAAATGGGAAGCAGGACGGACGTGGTCACGAAGACGGTGCGCTGATTGGGACAACAACTTTTAATTCCGGTTGGTGTTACCAACCGGGACTAAAGGCTGGGCTTTAGTTCTGGTTGGTAAGAGCAACCGGGACTAAAGGTCCCTTTTGCCGATCTCTGTCACCATAGCTGTTGGGCAGTGGACTTTTAGTCCCGGTTGGTCTCATCAACTGCGAGTAAAGATGTTTTTGTCCCAGACGCTGATTGGGCCGAGATTATTGTTCATTTTGGGGAACTGACCAATGGCCTGTTCTGTAGTAGTGCTTTTTGCTCTAACTCTAATTGAGGGTTGCAAGCCACCTCTCCAACAATTCTAGTTGCTATTATCTCTAAGTTCACACAATGACTAAGTCACTACATACATTAGAGTGCTACCCAAAGTTTCTATACAAGGAAATATAAAGGAGTAGAATAGACTTTTATATTGACGTGTAGAGGCAAGTGAACCAAACACAATAATATAAAAACCAATCACTAGGAGAAATTCATGAGACAATCACAATGAAGACACTTGATTTTTCTCCCGATGTTCACGTGCTTGTCGATCAGCACGCTAGTCCCCGTTGTGTCGACCAACACTTGGTGGTTCGGCAGCTAAGAGGTGTAGCATAAACCTTGTCCTCACTAAGACACCGAAAGAACCTAGCCACAACTAAGGTAGCTCAATGATATGAGGAATCCACTAACGTTACCTTTTTCCCCTGCCGAGAAAGGCACAACACCCCTCACAATCATCGGGAGATGGCCATGAACAATCACCAACTCATGTCAATGCTTCTCTGTTGTTCTAAGCCGTCTAGGTGGTGGCAACCACCAAGAGTAACAAGAACTCTATAGCCACAACGATCTCCAAGTGCCATTAAATGCAATCACTCAAGAAGAAGATAAGTGTGAGCTGTTTGCTTAGGCTGATAAGGATGTCAAGTATGTCTAAGTGCCAAGAGAGGCACCCAACCGCTAGCCAACTAGTATTTATATGCCTCCTCCTCAAATAGAGTTGTTAGGCTACTTGGGCTTGCCATGTGGGGGGCGTCGGACGTGGCCTCAACATTCGATGGTCCTCAAACAAGCCCACGGATTGCTACCACATGTCCTTAGTTCAAAGTGAACCATTGGTCTCCAATGGTCACTTAAATGTTCAAGTTTTCAGGAACAACGCATCAGATGTGTCACGGGCAACGCACTGGATGTGCCACTCACTCATCGGACGCTACTCAGAGAGGTTTGCAACTGCTCGGGGAGGCATCAGACGTGTTCGACGGTACCAAATTGGACATTACTCTACGTTCAACACACTCTGCCAAAACATCACTAGTGCAATGCTGACAACATGGTACATTAGATGCTAGTATGTCTGCGCCTGGTGACTTAGCGTCGGATGCTCTGACGCCTTGCTTAGAAGTGCAATAAACAACCACAACACACCAAACACTAGGCTAGCGTCCGAAGCGTCCTCGGCCAGCGTCTAGTGAGTGTTTCTCAACTCCCGTGTGTAACACCCTAGTGTTAAGCATGCAATAGGGCTTCATAATCTTACATGAGCATTGACATAAGCATGAGCACCTCATCTGATAAGCATTTCAAAGGGGTGATATTTTGTAATACCTATTTTTAAGGATAAAATCAGATATACACCTTATGTCAGTCTTAGAAGCCAAATCTCACAAATAGCTACAAATAAGGAGTAATATCAAAAGCCAATGCAAAAATATATAACATATTTAGTGTGTCAGAGATAACCTTATGCAGTAAACAACAGAAGTAACTCCAAAACTTTAGGTATTAACTCCACTCTACAAGACCCAAACTGACTCGTTGATCACAAGCCTAAACTTCTCCTAATGTATGGGGAAATAGCAAGAGTGAGTCCATGTTGAACTCCACAATTATAGCAATAGAGTTGTATAGATCCCACAATCTTGTGATCAATGTGACATAAATAATGTACATCATTAAACAATAAACAATCAGTATCTTAACACAACAAGAATCATCACCCTTAATGTAGATGTCCCCAAGGCTGTTTATGTCCATGAGCACGGCTAGTATACCAGTTTAGTAAGCACTCTACAAAGGTCGTACATCTTTACCCATGAGTTATGATTTAGCCTTTCGTCCAAGGTGATCAGCCTCTTAACTCACTGCCAAGGAAGGTCAACAGGGGTCACTATGAAATCTTTTAAAGGTTCGTCTAACAAGTTAGGGCTCCTAGGTTTCATTGGTCAGTCTGTATGATTCTACCAGCAGGTATCCATGGTCTGCTATCCTCTATTTGCACCACACGGGTAACCGTTAACTAGCTAGAAAAGTCACTTATACTTGACTAAAGCCAGAGCCTTTATAGCCCTCATGTTGTACTTCAATCCTGGGTGATCACGTATAGATAAATCCTCAAGTTGCCAAAAAATCATTTTTATCATTTGTTGCTTAAACATTAATCAAGTGACAAGATCATGGACACAGAAATAAAACCCAAATGCTATACTTACCTTAATCCAAGTTTCTCTGCTGCTCTTGTAGATTCTGCTTGTCTTACTTGTTGTCAAGGGTCTGACCTTGATCATCAACACACAAACAATCAGAGCCAAACATACACGAAGCAAACAAAGCTCTAAATAGAACAGTACACCAATAGTAGAAAAACAATAATAAAAGTTTAAAAATGATTCTATGCATTGCAACAATCACATAGACATAAGGATCACGAAAATCAGAGCTAAAACGAAGAAGATATGAATTTTCTAGGATTTCCTATAGAAAAGTAATTAGTTAAATAGGATCATGAAATTTAAAAGCTTCAAACTGGTGAAACAAGGATACGAATCTAACACAATTTTAACGGGTCAAATCAAATTAAATATTTTCTAACTAAAACAAATTTAGTGGCAATTTTGTAATTTTCTAGAATTGTATTTTGAATCTGAGTAAATGAGTTTACCCGTTCAAACAAAAAAAATGTATTTTTGAAAATCGCAACGGAGTGCGGGTTGTATTTTGAAAAAGGAGGACGACTCTTGGGTGTTGATTTCAGATCGGACGCTAAAGCGGTACGTTTTATTCTTGGGCATTGATTTCAGATCGGACGACCGTAGTGAATTTGTGTGGGGGTATAAACCCCTATACCCTTACGGCTAGACTTCGGCCAGGAAGCTTGGCCCATTACGAGACGAGTTCAAGGCTTGATCCGACAACCTGGAGTTTCGCGCAAGGAAACAAGATGGAGAGATCAAGCAGGATTCTAGTCGGTTAGAATAGGAATTGATATCGAATTATCCATGGCAATTGTAACCGACTAGGATTAGTTTCCAGATCTATAACCCTGCCCTTCAGACTATATAAGGAGAGGCAAGGGACCCCCCTAGGACATCATATTCTTTCAACACAAATCAACACAACCAGACGCAGGACGTAGGTATTACGCCAACTCGGCGGCCGAACCTGGATAAAAAGCTTGTCCGTGTCTTGCGTCACCATCGAGTTCGTAGTTTGCGCACCGTCTACCGATAAACTACTACCGTGGGTATACCCCAAGGTAGACTGCCGACCAGCTTTCGTCGACAGTGGCGCGCCAGGTAGGGGGTGTGCGTGCAACTTTTCCGGCGAACAAGATGGTCACGATCCCAGCTTCCGCGTCCGTGCCTGAAGGCCTCACGTTCACCGTTGGCCAGATCACGTGGACGACGTGCAGCGGCGGCCTCACGACCACGGTTTCGAAAGAGACCCAGATCCAATCTGAGATCACGCCGTCTCGGACCACACACGTGGCGGCACCGAGCGCCCGACCACCGTTCCCGCTCTACAAGGGAAAGAAGATCGACAGCTCGGACCTTCTCCAAGCGCTTGATCGCGCTGACTCCAAGCTACTCGAAGTTTCCCAACTAGTAGACGGAGTTCTGCGTCGGCCCGTCCAAGCTGCTCCAGCGGATTTTTTCAAATCCGGCCGGCCAACTCGTGTCGCCACACACGAACGGCTGGGAACGTCTCTGACGATAACCTCAACACCCTCAGGACGATCCGTCGAGCTCAAGAAGGAAGATTATCCTTGCGGCCTGAACAACTCGGCCTCTGTTTACTCACAGCACACCCAATCCGTTTTCAGCAAGGCGGGTTGGTCGCCGACAAGGAACGATCGTCACTACGTCAACATGGTGACAATCCGAGAACTACGGGACGGCTAGGTTTCCAGCACCAACTCAAGCACCGGTTCCGTCCCCACCGAGGTTATAAACACCGAAGACGAGGACTACGACCTGGATTTTCCTTCACACCCTCCGGGTTTCAACCGATTCCCGATATTTCCCCCCCGGCGAGGGGATATTGTGTTCAATGTCAGCGCCGACGAACCGGTCGTTGATGGAGAAACAGATGACCAGAGGCAACTCCGCGAACAGCGCAACGCCGATCGCGCCCGACGACGCGCAGACGAGCAACAACAAATGCCACCAAATAATCTCAACGATGCCTTTGACATGGTCGGGGACCAGCCAGTCTACAAAACGCCAAGCGCCAATGTGGCTCTCGCCATGGCTAACCTAGATCGGCTTCCTGATACCCCCGAATGCCAGGGAGTCCGGACCAGCATCCGAGCACACCTGATCACTACAATGGGACAGACAGCCACTCTGCTCAAGAGAGTCCAGGACGTCTCTTATACGGAAGCCGCCTCTGACCAGACTAATCGTAGCCGGGCCTCACCGTCTCCCAGCAGGCGTCACCGCAGCCGCTCCGCCGACAACCGTCGAGGGGACTCACGGCGCGACGATGGTGGTCGGGACGCCGACGGTCGCCGCAAGCAGAACCGCGTACGCGGCCAAGAAGTAAACCAGCACAAGGATCTCCGCCACAACATCCCTCCCAAAGATGCCCGGGACCGCATCAACAGGCGCGCCGCAGAGAGAGCAGTCCACGAAAACCTGCGCCGCATTGAGTACGATGCAACGCACGGTCCTCCGGGCCTAAGACAGTTCTCCTCACACCTCCGCCAGGTCGTGTGGCCCCGCAATTTCAAGCTCGAAAAACTTAAAAAATACGACGGCAAGGAAAATCCAGAGAACTGGATCACCCTCTATGAAATCGCCGTCCGATCAGCGGCAGGGGATGAGCACGTCATGGCTAACTACTTCCCTGTAGTCCTCGACCAGGCTGGTCATCAGTGGCTTCTTGGCTTGCCCGAGGACTCCTTCGACTCTTGGGAAGAGTTACGCCAGGCTTTCATTGACAACTTCATCGCCACATGCGAGCAGCCCGGAAACAAGTATGACCTCGAAAGGATAAGGGACAGGAAGAACGAACCCCTGCGCGATTACATCCGACGATTCTCGGATATGCGCCTCAAAATCCCGAAGATTTCCCACGACGAGGCCATCTCAGCCTTCATCAAGGGCCTGCGTTTCCACGAAGCGCTGAGGAACAAGCTGCTGCGTAAACGTCCAACAACGGTAGCAGAGCTCCTCGCCACGGCCAAAAATTACGCCGATGCCGACGACGCAGAAAAACTAATCCGAGACGATGCGAGAGGTCCCGACCAGCCTCCCTGGCGAGATGATAGTCGTGGTCGCTACGACAGCAGAAGCCACCGCTGCTCCGACAACCGCGATCACCGAGAGGGTTGGGATCGGCGTCTCGACAACCGCGACGATTTCAGAGGAAAGCGCCCTCGCGACTACGATCACGAAGTAAACACGGTCAAGCGTCCCAACGGACGACGCGACTACCAAGAAGACTACAACAAAACGTTGAAGGGACCATGCCAACTGCACCCAAAGTCTAATCACACCATGGAAGAGTGCCGCGTCCTCAAAAGCATCTATACACGGCGGGCCGCCCAAGACGACTCCGCCAGGAAAAACAACAAGCGAGACGGGCACGACCACGAAGATGAGGACGAGGACCAAGATAGGGACCCCCGACACCAGTACGTCAGCCCCACCGACGTGGTCCACTCCATTTTCGGGGGCAAGGTCTCCATTGAATCTAAGCGAGAAAGAAAGCTGTTAAAGAGAGCCTGCCTCAACATAGACAGCACGGACGGGCTGATCGCGGACCCAAAATTCCCCCCGTGGTCCCACAGGGAGATCTCGTTCAGCAGGAAGGACCAGTGGGCCGCTATCCCAGAGCCGGGTCGTTTCCCCCTGATTCTGGACCCTTGCATCAACAGCATCAGATTCGAGCGCGTGCTCGTGGACGGGGGAAGCTCCATTGACATCCTCTTTCGCAACAGCCTGCCCGCCCTCAAGATATCTCCTGCACAACTAAAACCTTACGACGCCCAATTCTGGGGGGTTTTGCCAGGTCAAAGTTCAGTGCCTCTCGGACAGATAACATTGCCTGTCCAATTCGGCACACCCGACCACTTCCGGACGGAGTTCATCAACTTCGTAGTCGCGGATTTCGACGGGACCTATCACGCCATACTGGGCCGACCATCGCTGACAAAGTTCATGGCAGTCCCGCACTACTCATACCTAGTCCTTAAGATGCCCACGGAGAAGGGTGTCCTAACCGTCAGAGGCAACGTCTACACTGCGTACACCTGTGAAGAAGAAAGCTTCAGGATCACCGAGGCAATCGACCTCTCAATCCGCATGGTAGAAACAGCAAACCAAGCCGCACAGCTGCCTCCCGACCAGCTCCGACTACCCGAACAGGAGACAGCCAGGAAGAACTCAAAATCCAAGGAGTACAAAGAAGTGCAGCTGGTCGAAGGCAGCCCCGAGAAGACAGCCCTCATCGGGGCCAACCTGGATCCAAAATAGGAAGACGCGCTCGTCAGGTTTCTAAGGGACAACGTGAGCGTTTTCGCATGGAAACCCGCAGACATGCCCGGTGTCCCACGAAACCTGATCGAGCACTCCTTAAATGTCTCGAAGACCGCAAGACCAATCAAGCAAAAACTGCGACGGTTCGCTCGTGACAAAAAGGAGGCTATTAGGACAGAAATAACACGGCTTCTAGCAGCCGGATTCATAAAAGAAGTGTATCACCCCGATTGGCTCGCCAATCCGGTTCTTGTACGCAAAAAGAATAATGAATGCAGAATGTGCGTTGATTACACTGATCTCAATAAACACTGTCCTAAAGATCCTTTTGGTCTCCCTCGCATCGACGAGGTGGTCGACTCAACGGCCGGATGCGAACTCCTCTCTTTTCTAGACTGCTACTCTGGTTATCACCATATCTCGCTAAAGGAAGAAGATCAGATCAAAACGTCTTTTATTACACCTTACGGCGCATACTGCTACACGACCATGTCTTTCGGACTCAAAAACGCCGGAGCCACTTATCAACGGGCCATCCAGCAATGCCTCCACGACGAGATTCGCGATGACCTCGTCGAGGCCTATGTAGACGACGTGGTCGTAAAAACAAGGGACGCGAGCACCCTAATCGACAACTTAGACCGAACTTTCAAGGCGCTCAATAGGCACAAGTGGAAGCTCAACCCCAAGAAGTGCATTTTTGGCGTTCCTTCCGGTCTACTGCTCGGCAACGTCGTCAGTCGCGACGGCATACGACCAAACCCTTCAAAAGTCAAAGCCGTACTCGACATGCGACCACCGAAGAACGTCAAGGATATTCAGAAGCTAACCGGATGTATGGCCGCCCTCAGTCGTTTCATCTCAAGGCTGGGAGAAAAAGGCCTCCCTTTCTTCAAACTATTGAAAGCGTCAGAAAAATTTTCTTGGACAGAGGAAGCCGACGCTGCGTTCACTCAGCTTAAGACCTTCCTCACTTCACCACCTGTCCTCACAGCGCCTCAGCCCAATGAAGACCTACTTCTTTACATTGCTGCAACCGACAGGGTTGTTTCCACGGCAATAGTGGTCGAGCGAGATGAACCAGGTCACGCCTACAAGGTCCAGAGACCCGTTTACTTCATAAGTGAAGTCTTAAACGAGTCCAAGGCCAGGTATCCACAAATACAGAAGCTCATATACGCCATTCTGATAACGTCAAGAAAGCTGAAGCACTACTTCGACGGCCATCGAGTCGTGGTGACAACCAGTTTCCCTCTCGGGGACATCCTGCGTAATAAAGACGCCAATGGCAGAATCGTGAAATGGGCGATGGAATTGTGCCCATTTTCCCTGGAGTTCCAGAGCCGAACTACGGTCAAGTCTCAGGCCCTGGTCGATTTCATTGCTGAATGGACGGATCTCAATGAGCCTCCCGTTCCCGATGTCTCAGACCACTGGTCAATGTTCTTTGATGGGTCCTTGAACATCAATGGTGCCGGCGCTGGGATACTGTTCGTATCACCCAACAAGGACAAACTGCGTTACGTCCTTCGGATCCTTTTTCCGGCGTCAAACAACGTCGCCGAATACGAAGCATGCTTGCATGGCATAAGACTAGCCGTTGAGCTGGGAATCAAGCGCCTCTATGTCTATGGCGACTCCGCTTTGGTCATCAACCAGCTCAACAAGGAGTGGGACGCAACCCACGAGAAGATGGATCTCTACTGCAAAGAAATTCGCAAATGGGAAACCAACTTCTACGGCATAGAGTACATCCACGTGGTCCGGGATAAGAACCAAGCAGCAGATGCGTTGTCGAAGTTAGGCTCATCTCGGGCCCAGATCCTGCGGGGTACTTTCGTCCAGGACATCCACGAGCCAAGCGTAGGCTCCCCCCTGGTCGACAAGCAACCCACCGAGGCAATGCTCATAGACGACGCCACTCCGACAACCGGTGGGCGTGACTGGCGTACCCCATTCATCAAGTACATATCGGACGGGACAGGCCTTCAGGACAAAGCAGAGAATGAACGCCTCATTCGACGATCAAAGAACTACATCCTGGTCGACGGCAAAATCATGCGAAAAAACGCAAGCTCCGAAGTACTGCTCAAGTGCATACCCCAAGATGATGGTATCAAGCTCCTAGAAGACATACACGCTGGATCCTGCGGCAATCATGCTGCATCCAGAACGTTGGTTGGAAAAGCCTTCCGAGCAGGTTTTTATTGGCCAACCGCGGTGAACGATGCGGAAAAACTGGTCCGACACTGCGAAGGATGTCAGTTTTTCGCCAAGAGGACACACGTACCTGCTCACGAAATTCAAACCATCCCGTCGTCTTGGCCTTTTGCTTGCTGGGGACTTGACATGATCGGGCCATTTAAACCAGCCCCGGGCAATTTCAAGTTTGTTTTCGTGTTAATCGACAAGTTCTCTAAGTGGATCGAATACATGCCCCTGGTCAAGGCAACCTCCGAGAAGGCTGTGGAGTTCCTCAATCAAATCATACACAGATTCGGCATCCCGAACAGCATAATCACCGACCTGGGCACTCAGTTTACTGGCACCACTTTTTGGGACTTATGCGATGACAGAGGCATAGTCATAAAATATGTGTCAGTGGCACATCCACGTGCCAACGGTCAAGTTGAATGTGCTAACGGAATGATCGTTGACGCCCTAAAGAAAAGGTTGTACACCGAAAACGACAGAGCACCCGGTCGATGGATGAAAGAATTGCCGGCAGTGGTCTGGGGCCTCCGAACTCAGACCAGTCGAAACACAGGGGTGTCTCCCTACTTCATGGTGTACGGTGCAGAGGCGGTCCTGCCGTCTGACATACACTTCGGATCTCCTAGAATCGAACACTTCGACCAGGCGACCGCTGACAACGCCAGAGAACTCGAAATCAATTGCATGGAGGAAAAGCGTTTAGATTCTTGTCTCCGAACAGCAAAATACCTCGCGGCAGTCAGGCGATACTACAACAGGAACGTCAAGGACCGTTCCTTCGTGGTCGGCGATCTGGTACTTCGATGGAAAACAAGCCAGGAGGGAATGCACAAGCTATCCACTCCCTGGGAAGGACCCTTCGTGGTGACCGAGGTCACACGACCTACGTCCTACAGATTGGCATACCCAGACGGAACACGAGTGCCTAACTCTTGGCACATAGACAAACTGCGACGTTTCTATCAATAAAGTTTTAATAACTTTCCTTTGTAAGTATCTTATAATTGTTGATAATGAAATTCTCTATTTTTTGCCTATACCTTGTCGCACACAGCACTCGGCAAAACTCCTGCAATGGATGCTCTTAACGACTACCAAGACGAATACGGTGACACGTCACTCAGATAATCTTACAGCGCTCAAAACAACAGTCATGACAAAAAGCAAACTTTATTACAAACTTTACATACAAAGTTTACAATAAATACCCTGACGGGCAGACACTAGTCTATTCCTACAGACTACTCTATTGGCCTAGCTGCTCGGGCTGATCACCCGCCTGGCCCTGCTGCCCGGACGAAGGGGTCGGGGCCACCGGCGCCTGGCTGGTCGAGACCGCAGGCGTCGACCGCCCATCTCCCGCAACGGACGCGCCCGACAACTCCCTGGCCGACCTATCTGAACTCGGCTGGTCTGGGGGAGTGGCCGTTCCGCACAGATTGATGTCGCCGATCACTGTCGACGACAAGTCCAGCAGACTACCCCGAAGCTCGTCCGCTTCCTGTGGGCCGACGTCCTTCGGGTACCCCTTCTCCAGCCTGCTCAAGTCGACCAGGGGATAGTGGCCGCGCACCATGCTGAGGACGTGCGCGCCGGCAAACTCCCCGGCGTCCTTCACGAACTGCTGGAGCCAGTCCCACGCCCGTTGCGCCTTCTCGACCGGGGTCAACTGTGGCGCGCGGGGCTGGCTCTCCGGGAGCTCGGGACTGATCAGGTCTAGGACCGGGGACACTCCTTTCCAGATCCTGCAACAGTTGACCTTCCAGGAGTCCTGGTCCTTGATCAGATCATCCAGGTGCTTCTTGGCGTTCACCTTGAGCACTGCAAACGAAACAAAGCGTTATTTTCGGCATACCAAACAAACAAAGGGGCGACAAGCAGCAGCTAACAAGGCGGCACCCATTACCAGATAATTCCCGGTCCTTTCGACCCAATTCCTCTCCTGCTCGCCGCCCGGACTCCAGCGCACCGGCGAGCTGTGGGCTGAGCTGCTCCTTCTCTTGTCGGAGGCGCGCCACCTCCTCCTCCAAGTCTGCGTGAATCATAAACTGGTCAGTAAAGCAAACTACACAAGTACGCAAAGCTGCTCGGAGCGTGTGACTAACCTTCTCGCTGCCGGTACTGGTCGGCCAAGCGACGAGTGAGGTCGAGACGACGCTCCTCTTGGGCGCTCATCTCGGCCACCTTCTCCCCGACTTCCGACCGCAGCCGGTCTACCTCCGCGGCCAGGGCCTTGTTCTCGGCCACGACGCCTTCTATCTGGTCAAAGCACCGTTTCCGGTACTTTTCCGTTTTCATTGCGCCCTACAAAGCGAACATATAACGACCATGCAAGACAAGGCATAGAATGTACAACAGTACAAAAAGTCGCTTACCTTGACTTCGTCGACGAGGCGCTTGGCCGCGCGCTCCACCCTGGCGGCCTCCTCGGTCTCGGCGAGCTCCTCATGCCCGATAAAGTGATCCCCGCGTTGGCGCCACACATACACGTGTTGGCGGCCATCACGGGGACGACCCTCAATCTCTTCCACCTCGTCACCGGAGGCCGCCCGGGTTTCCTCCTCGTGCGCTGCGTCACCCCCGGTGGTGGTCCCAGGCATTACTGGCCCCCGGACCAGACCTGGGGAGCCTGCAGCCGAAGAGGTTCCTGCTTGGGGCGGCGTGGGGACTCCACTCCCCCCGGCAGGAGGAGGGGTCGGGGCTCTTCCCTCCTCTTCTGTGGAGCCAGCTGGGGGAGCCTCTTCAGCCCTGATCGGGCTGCCTGTCGTAGTCGGTGCCGCGGTCGGGAGCCCCTCGGTGCTCCCAGGCGCGGCTACAGCTGTAGGCTGCTCTGTGGTCTGGAGGGCCGTATCTTCAGCAGCGCGGACAGGCTCGCCCGTCCCCTGGCTGGCAGCCTGGCCGGGGTCGACATCCGACGCCGCACTACAGGAACAAAAGTGTAATTTAAAAAAAAAGCAAAGAGGAGTCCAAAATACATAAGTCGAACACTTACAGGTCTGATCGACGGTGGGTCGCGGTGAACCTCCTCCTCGCCCGGCCGGTCGGCACCTGCGCCCCCATCTCGACAACTTGCGGTGCAGGGGGGTCGCTGGCCACTCGATCAGTAGCGGCCGGCGCATTATCTGGGCGGCTCCGAGGCCGTCGGACTAACGACGGTGCAGCCTCCTCGTCGTCGTCGTCAACGATCCGCACGAGCCGACGACGCTTCGGCGCTTGGCTGCTCTCCGCCGGTAGATCTGCCGGCAACATCGGTGTCGGCAAGGGATCTGCCGGCAATGGCCTTTTCCCCGCTACCCTCTCCTCGGTGGTCGGGACGGGGCGGGCTTGTTCCTCCTCACTGCTGGTGTAACGAGTACACCTAGCAACATCGTCTTCTTGCAGGTCTTCTCCCGCAGGATTCTCCATCCCCGGTGCCAGTGATACATACACTGTGCACCGGTCGACATCGCCGATCTGCAAAAGCAACAAAGATGAGTCAGCTACAGACGATATACGAATGCTAAAACAAAATACTCTGCAACATACCTTTGGTGCTGGTCGGCCTAACTTGAAGGCTTGCACCCGATCACTGCCGCGGATGAAGCCTCCGTCCGCAAAGTTGAACAGCTCGTTCAACAGCTGTTGTACCTCCGCCTTCTCCAAGATCTCCGGTTGCATCCTGGTCGGGTCCACGCTTCCGGAATACTCGTACGCCGAGTGCACCCTCTTCTGGCAGGGCATCACCCGACGACAAATGAAGTTGGCGACCACGCCAAGCCCATCCAGGCGCGACCAGTCGATCAGCTTCATCAGATCCGCCACTTGACCGTCGAACTCCGGGCGGTCGGTCCAGCTTACCCTCTTCTCGGGAATGTACCCCACGTCGCAGAACGTGGAGCTGCCCGGTTCCTCCCTGACGTAGAACCACTTCCTATACCATTCGGTCAAGGAAGTGTTCCATGGACAGTGCAGGTAGTGATTCTTCATTCCATCACGAAGGTTGAGGTACACTCCACCTGCAACCTTGGAGCCTCCAACTGCTCCCTTCTTCCTCAAGCAGAAAAGGTAACGAAAAAGATCGAAGTGCGGCTCTATGCCAACATAGGCCTCGCACAGATGAATAAACGTGGAAATAAGGAGAATTGAGTTCGGGTGCAGATTGCCAATCCCGATCTCATAATACAGAAGAAGACCTTGGAGAAAAGGATGAACCGGAACCCCAAAGCCCCTCTTAACGAAATCTTCGAACACGACGATCTCACCGGCACGAGGGTCGGGGAAGCTTTCTCCTTCCGGTGCTCTCCAGCCGCCGAGCTCCGAGCTGTGCAGGAGTCCCATGTCGACGAGGTCACCGAGGGATTTGGTGGTGCTGCGGGACTTCTTCCACTCCTTGGCCATCAGTTCAGCCCTCTTCTTGGCGTTGCTCTTCGCCATTGGAGGTGAGAAGTGGATTTGGGTTACGAAGATGCAGGTGATTGAAGGAGGCGAAAATGGAAGGCTTGAGGGCAATGGCAGGGTAAGGAGTACAGGCGGAACTGTCAGGCTTTTATAACCCGCAACTCCACCTCTCCCACTTCCCGTATTCTCGGGAAGTGGGCGGGCCATGCGGCGGATGCGGCGTTTCGGTTTATAATGATTATAGACAATTAATGCGGCGGAGTTTTCGTACCAATTGATGGTTCCCTTTTTCTCAAACCACGCAAAGGGCGGCTGTACAGTTGCTAGGCGCAACTTTTCATGCGTCCATCTGACAACCCATCAGGAGGTCTCGTCATGTCAACTTTAATTGAAAAGATCGTTTCAATAAAAAGAAGACAAATATGCCAGAGAGTCAACAATCCGGGGACTGCACCGACCACCGAGCACTCGACGCTCGGGGACTGGTCGCCCAGTCTATCAGCTCGGAACTTCAAGGACTGCACCGACCACCGAGCACTCGACGCTCGGGGACTGGTCGCCCAGTCTATCAGCTCGGAACTTCAAGGACTGCACCGACCACCGAGCACTCGACGCTCGGGGACTGGTCGCCCAGTCTATCAGCTCGGAACTTCAAAGACTGCACCGACCACCGAGCACTCGATGCTCGGGGACTGGTCGTACAGTATAGCAACGCAGAATTCTAAGGAGCGCACTTGGTGCTTGGGGACTGGTCGTCATACTATTATACACCCGGGGACTGGTCGATTAGTCTATTCAATTGCAGACGGACTGGTAAATTCAATTTTTTAGACCTTGCTACAAGGCTCATACTTCGCCTTCCAGCAAGCTCGGAGACTACATCGGTACGATGCATCTGGCGATGCATCTCAGTTACAGAATTTCTTTGAGGACTTTTATTTTGACCCTGGCACCACGTGCCTACGTCACCTACTACCAGGCTCGGGGACTAAGTGGGCACACTTCACCTTGCGGTGAATATGCTTGCTTTTTTGATGTTTATACCTTTCAAAAAAGTAAAGTGGGCACACTTCACCAGGAAAGAAATCTTTTTTAATTTAGAGCACCATGCATTCTTCGAACAACTCGCTTCTTCGATGTCAATGTTGATCAACTGTCTTTTGAGTTGGTCAAAGAACCGTTGCAACTGTTTGGGCGACTTTCCCACTTATTGAAGACGTCAAGTCTCACTGATCGAAGAAGCTCAAGACGGCGTGTTACATCACAATACATGGTGCTCGGGGACTAGCTGTGGGGGTATAAACCCCTATACCCTTACGGCTAGACTTCGGCCAGGAAGCTTGGCCCATTACGAGACGAGTTCAAGGCTTGATCCGACAACCTGGAGTTTCGCGCAAGGAAACAAGATGGGGAGATCAAGCAGGATTCTAGTCGGTTAGAATAGGAATTGATATCGAATTATCCATGGCAATTGTAACCGACTAGGATTAGTTTCCAGATCTGTAACCCTGCCCTTCAGACTATATAAGGAGAGGCAAGGGACCCCCCTAGGACATCATATTCTTTCAATACAAATCAATACAACCAGACGCAGGACGTAGGTATTACGCCAACTCAGCGGCCGAACCTGGATAAAAATCTTGTCCGTGTCTTGCGTCACCATCGAGTTCGTAGTTTGCGCACCGTCTACCGATAAACTACTACCGTGGGTATACCCCAAGGTAGACTGCCGACCAGCTTTCGTCGACAATTTGGAACGGTTTGGCCCGCTGGTACAGTAACAGCAGCGACGGTGGAGGCCATTAATATTGACGAGAGCTCGCCGGAGATGGGGAAAATGGCCTAAAGAGCATGTTTTTCAACGGGGAGAACACCGGGAACAAATGGATTTGGATGCGACTGACCAAGTGTGATTTTGATGAGGGGGAACGAACAGAGATTACACAGGGCCCGATGGAGCGGCGATAGCCTTCCTGTGAACCACAACCATGACACGTGACCAACAAGATGAAGAGGAGAGAGGTGGAGAGCACCAGGGGCTTTGTCACCTCAATGTGGTCATTGGCAAATGAGAAACAGCGGTGACAAAGATCAAATGAACGGCGACGGCGTTCTCTGCTTATGGCAAGATCTGAACGGAAACCTAGAGGCAGAACCAGGGCAAGAAAATGGCACACAGATGGAAAGGAGGATGCAGAGGGGGTCGTGGAGCTTTATAAGGCAGCTCGGCTTGCTCCCACGTGACGAATCCAACAAGAATCAGGATCGTGCGGATTTGAATGCCTAGAGGGAGTCCTGCTCCCACCCGACGCGAGGTAGCAGAAAGGGAAGTGGCTCATGGGTGGGGTCTTGCTCGCAGGAAGAGAAAAAGCGAGAGGGTGTGCTGGGCTGGCTGCTGCCGCTGAGCTTGCTTGCTGGGCCGTGAGTTGGGCCGATGCGCGGGAGCAGGTTGGTGAGGGTTGGGCCACTTGGGCTAAAAGCTAGGATAGGGAGAGCTCTCTCTTTTCTTTTTTTCTTTTATTTCAAAGCCTATTTCAAAAGCAATTTGAAAACCATTTTTTTAAAAGCAGTTTTAAACAAGTTTTGAATCTAATTCAAAATCACACAGCAAAATCTCCTACAACTAAAAAGAACAAAAGTAAAACTTTTCTTGGTGCGACATCCGGTTTCGTTCCGTCGGTCCGCTCCACCGCGTGCGATCGGTGAAAAAGGAAACTCCCGAACCCGCCCCATCCCGTCCCCGAGCGTCTCCATCGCCGCCATCCGCGCTCCCTTCCATCCTCCCCCGCCGCCACTACCTGCACTCCCCTCCATCGTCCCCCGCTGCCGCCAGCCCCTGCCCTCGTGACTCCTCCAACGATGGCCGCCACGATCCCCGCCGCCTCCTCAATCCCTACCGCATCTGCGCCATCACCAAGTCTCATAGCCATCGGCGATGATGCCTGCAGCCAGGCGACAGCGAAAGCTGACAGGTCGTGCCCGGCGTTGATGGTGAGCCACCACCACTGGATACTAGAGGGCCGACCTCTCCCCTTCTAGGTTCATGATTGCAGCAACTGAGGAACGAGTGGTCAACTACATCGCCGCGAGATATCTGCATGACAGCGACTCTCCGTGCATCGAGCGACCTCTACCTGCATCGTGTCCCATGGTGAGCCACCAATACTCCTCAAAGGCCTTCTTTTCTCTGCGTTCCACTATGCACAGCCATCCTCTCCCTCTCCTCACTACTGCTATTGAGATCTCCTCCATCCTCCACTTCATTCTTCCCATCGGTGCCGTCCTCCTCCTTATTTTCCCTGGTCCATTCTGAACTAGATCTGCCGACGTGTCGTGGATTCACTTGATCTTGCCCGAGGTAGTTTAAAGATCCGGTTTTCATTTGTGGCTGGTGGATTAAGCAGCTGCATTCCAGGATTTTAGCACTGGATGGTTCGATGATATTGCCTTCGTTGGTTGGAAGATTGGCGTGTTAGGAATTAGGATGGGGATTTGGACAGGCGGAGATTGAGTGGAGATCCAATTTGTTGCATGCTGATGCTATGCTTGAAAAGGTGCGATTTTTAATTCTTATCCAACTGATATGAGCTATTGTTGCTTGCTGCAGCCCAACGACAGTAGGTGTGATGGGTAGGAGAAGTCAAACTACTTATTTAGCCTGAACTGGTGATTGTTTGGCCATATAATTTGCTTGTTCAGGCCTTTGTAAATTATTAGTTCAAAAGAAGTAGCTTGGATCCGTAGGATAGTGATAGAGGCCCTCAGATTGTTTATTCGTGCTTCAGATAATTATTTCCTTAAGTTTCAGCTTGGATCTGTAGGACAGAGAAAACGACCAGTGTAAATAGTTCTGAAGGAGCAGCTTGCAGTTTCCTATTTCAGATAGCGCAGGTATGATCCCCAATTTTAGCTTTTGACATTTGATTATTGATTTTTTTTTAGAATTATGGGTTCAGGTCTCAACTAAAAATAGATTAGATGATATTATTTTGTTTCTTTCGGTTTTGTACTTGTAAACTTATTTTCTTCTTTTTTTTCTATTCCTGTAAACTTGTTTCCTTCATGGTACATTGTATAATTATCCCGAATAATAGTAGGTCATTGATTGCATCTTTTACCGAGACATAATTAGCGTATTCAGTATCTTTCTGTATTAGTTGTTACAATTAGTTTGCTCCATTAGTACCTAAATAAATATACTATGATCACTATATTCTTAGAATATATTTTTAGTCATATATATTTCAGTGTTAGCGCATTGCCATTGAAGCTACTGCACAACCAGCGTGTTTCAGGGAACAGATAGCAAAGAATTATAAGGGTCTCGCTGTTTGTTCAGTTTTGCTAAAAAACAAGCATAAGCTGCTATGATCTCTGAACCCATGTTTGTAAGAGTAGACATGAACTCCGCATTGTGTATTGGATTTGATAACCTGAACTCCGAAGTTGCTACGATCTCTGAACTCATGTTAGTAAAAGCAGAACATGAACTCTGAATCATGCATTGGATTTGACAACCGGAACTTTGAACTAGGAGCTAGGTGAATCATTGCTTGCTAACCTATATTCTCAAGGCTGGAACTAAATTTACATGCTGTCATATATTTGATAGTGCTTTGCTAACCCCTGAAACTGATATGGAACATGTATTTGATAGTGTCAAGTCATGACGTGGGAACTTTATTTCCTATGTCAATTCGTTCTATTCATTCATGTATTTTCAAAGAAAAATCATGCACACAGATAGGAAAACTAGCACACAAGAAACATGCAATTTCTTCTTGCCTGAAGCTACTCTAAGAATATCTGTCCGATACAAGGAAGCATGATATTTTCATCTTTTTCATCTTAGATAAATATTTTAATTGGATTAGGTAAATCAATTCCTCCTGATTTGTTGAGGAGTTAACCAGCAGTGAGTTGTGTTCTCATAATGTACTATTTATGCAAGAACAAAAACATGTTACCTACTAATTTTTCTTTATGCAAAATATTTTTGGCTGCTGTGCTGTTGGGAGAAGTTGTCATGGGAACACTGACTACAACCACTAGGGTGAAGTTTAATTAACTTTTTTGTGTTTAGGTCATATGCAAATTAAATCATCCTTAGCTTTTCTTGTTTTTGTGTTCCACTACGTATCTTCCTCAAGGATGCAACCATCTAGCATTGATATGTAGTCTGATAATTGTTATATCATATTCTATGGTCTCGCTTACCAACAATATGACGTGTCTAACATGTTTTTGTGAAAATTAAGCTTTGGTGACAAAAATGGCTAATTCGTTGCTAGCATGAAAAACATGATTATAGATTTCCTTGGTGTTTTTTTCCCTTTCAGATTGTAGAATATGTTTCCTTCAGTGCATTGCTAGAATTATTAACTAGTTCAGTTCCTTGTTGCCTACTAAATCTGGTGATATATTCTGGTTGTAATCAAAGTTGGGAAACTTGCCCACATGTGGGATAAGTAGAAATATGATCCAATTAACCTCTCCTAAAGCTAAAATAACTTCCTTTGGTCATCCCGTCACTGCTGTTTGCTCTTCCTGTTCATTGTCATCTATTGTTGTGCTTTTGATCTGTATTTTCATTTCACCGAAGTACAAACTGATCTCTAGGATACATTACATCGGTTCATGTTGTTCAGATTATGTGAAGCCATCTAATGCGTTGGTGCTTGGCTGTCGGATCCCAAGCTCGATGCATCCCGTGCTCCTAGCCACATCCATGCTGCGAGCCCTAATTGGCTGCTGGAAATCGTGTTTTGCAGCTTAGGCCAAATCCTCTGCTCGGTGGGTAAGATAAGAAAAACCTAACCAAACTGTGACCTCTTGGTGGAATTACTGAAATTTAGTTTTTTTTCTTCTCTCCAATAGACGGATTTGGAGATGAAAAGCGCCTCACAACCGTGAAGACTATGAACAGGAGTGGTAATTAATCAGATACTGTCATCAGTTTCAGGGTTCCTCTGGTTAGAATTAACATGGGAGATCTCATGATAAATAATCAAAGCCTATTTACTAATTGTATATTCATTTTGTGATCTGCAGTAACGAAACTTCCATGGTCTCTGCTAGCGACACCTCAAGAAGCTTTCTGCTGCCTCGGTGAGCTCTTCCCTTTTCCTTGTTTGCTCTTCCCTTTTCCTTGTTTGGCTCATTTTTTTAGTTCAAAGTTCTCTGTGTAACTTGCATTGCTCTGAATTGCTTCATAATTGAATCTGGCGCTTGTGCTGCTCATTGTTTATTGATTTTTTTCCATTTTCACCACTTCAATGAATAAATGTTTGCTATTTTGTACTCCAATAATCTCCTAGGGAAATGGTGCCGAAAATGACTTTTGCTTCTGTAGTCGGTTTGCTAGAGCTGCAGCAGTATCAGAGAATAGTTTTGTTCAGAAAATGGTTTCCATGTGTTCAGGTTGTTCAAGCTGCACTTATTTCTAGGATACAAAGATTGAAGCAGAGACTAATGAAATTTGAGCCTCATGTGAGCACCAAAGAAGTCTCTGCGTCCTTAAACTTTTTATATTACATATAGCTCTTGCTCTGCAGGTAGGAAACTGTACACGATGATGTGTTTATTTTACTGCATACTTTATTTAAGCATTGTCACTTACATGCTTCTCAATCATTGACTTCAAACCTTTAAGTTGTTACTGCCATCCCCTATTTCATTGGGATTTCAATTTAGGCAACTTTCATTATAGTGCACAAAGTGGAATTTAAACAAAATACTTCCAGTTATTTCTATCTCTTATATGCCTTCTAGGAGCCCAACTGCAAATTCACAATCCATCCGTTTCCTATAACACATTTCCCATCTTAACTAATCTAGGCTCCTGGCTAACTGACTCTACAACAGACCTCATATAGGACATGCTGTGCCAAAGGTCATTGCATCACTTCAGAAAGCTAATCCATTAATTTGTCGTCAGCTTTTGACTATGCTCTTTTGAGATACAGTAGGAATAGTTTTTAAAACTTTTATTTTATTGTGAAATGAAGTTTATGAGCTGCTTAGTGGTTTAAACGCCACCATAGGTCTTTAAATTTGTGTTGTATCATATATTACTCCAGCACCTAAAACTAAAATAACAAATATTCTCTTGATTGAAAAGTCATTTACTATCCCCACGCTCACAATTGAAACCCTCCTCTGCTCCAAAAAAAAAAAAAACTCTACATCCTGTGTCTACCAACAACACGGTTTATCTTGTACACGAGTATCTCCATCATAAACTCTTGATCTAAACTCTGTCATGGCATAAAATATTGCATTAGAAAACTAAAAAATTACATTAACAAAAAAATCATTGAAATTTTTCGTATATTTTCATATATACTCAACCGTGTGTACATGGTAATAATGAAGATGTGGCGAACTTATCCGTGGATTTATTGGCGCCCGGAAGAAATGAATATCGGAGATTTTCTTTCTACCAATATAAAACATTATCTTAGTCATCTATACAGGAGAGTCGCGCTCTCCATGACTGTGTTAATTTCACAAACTTTATTTTTTAAAATTAAATGCCATGTTAGTATTGGTATTTAATTTTTACAGTTATCTTACCGTGCGACATATGTTTTAAAGTATAAAATGTTAGCTATCCCGTAGCAACGCACGGGCACGCTACCTAGTATAACTTATGCACCAACATGAATACACAACAAGTCGCTAAGTCCTATGATATATTATATTTTAACAAAAAGTATTATTTTCCTATGTTTTCATGAGCACAAAAATACACAAATAAGTTATTTTAACTCTATTTCAAAAAGGAGCAAATTTTAGGGTCTTACAAATCTACCCCCTTAAGATGAATCTCGTCCTCGAGATTTAGAAGAGGCTCAGATTCTGAAAGAGAAACAGGAAAAAGAGCATGATAACTCTTTCACCATCACACTTATATTCCAAATGTAACACTTATGTCTCAGGATCACAACTTGTGAACAAAGTTTACATAGAATGTCTATTATTCATAATTGACCAAAATCCATCTTGACTACTGATTTCTTTAGCTTACAACTCAAAGACATGAAAAATTAATCTGCATTTGCCTTTTAAGGTAGGAGTTGATCATCGTGATACTCAATTCTTTTCCCTAATGGTGCTGTTAAGAGCATTTTGCATTGGGTACCATGGATTACTCCTTTGTGTGCACAAAACCATCCATTGCCAGGAACCATAGGGATACTGAGTGACTCTAACACAATGAGGTTCATAGTGAAATTTTCCTTGTTTATGACTAGATTGATATTTGAGCAATCCTGATCTACCTATATTTCTCCCACTAGAGTTTGAACTAATAAAGGCTTCTGTAACACCCTAAAATTTGCATATGTTGAAATAGGTATAAAATGATTTAATTAGGTATTTCTGTGCTCATGAAAATATAGTAAAATGATTTTTTCCTTAATTTAAAATTCATCATAGGGTTTAGCAATACTGTTTTGCATACATGCTGATGCATAAGATTTGATGCAATGTTTGCTTGTTGCTCTTTTGTGTGTTGAGAGTGAGCAAAGTTTTTAAAATACGTTTAGTAGATCGATCTTTCTTAACCGGTACATCTTTATGTTTATCTCTAATCAAAATCCTTGTTTGTCAGCTCAAGTTTTTTATTAGAAGCTTTCTAAAATCTTTTCTTTGTCACCCAAACCACTTCTTTTAGTTTCTGATTCATCAAACAGTCTCTACAAACTTTTCGGGAATTTTTCCACCTTGTGTTATCACTTTTCTATGAGCATAATCTAACTTTTCGAAGTATTATTTGTGGCTTAAATAATAATTTTGGATTTTTCTAGAATTATTTTTTTCCATGAAATTAAATAATTCCGAAAATAATAAATTTATTATTCTTTTTCCAACTCTCAATCGCCAATGTCTTTATTTACTAATGGTCTTTATAATTATTAGGCCTATTAGTGGAGGTGGATGGTACAACATCAATTAGTACTATATTGTTTATTGATATAGATGTAGAGAGTTTTCCTCCCTATATATATACCAACCCTTTTGCAAAGCACCCCACAACTATTGTCAGAGAAGTCCCTAGTTTGGCAAGTCTCTCGTGTAGTAAATTAAAATTATCTTTTACTATCAATGTCACCGGCGCAGTCAACCAGCCATAACTGGAGTTCAATCGATCCGTACCTCATCATCATCATGTTCTCACTATGGATCCTTATTGATCGTGTGATGACTTGCAACGGGCCATGTCGTCAGCTCCGAGGCCACTCGAGAACCCTCATCATGGAAAGATTAAGCCATGATAGTCTCCTCTAAGTCCAGCCGTCATCCCTATCACATATATATCTTGGGTGAGCAACTCCATAATTTGTATATCATGACGCCCTGCTAATTATATCTCCACGTTGAGTGTATATATATTTTTATTTGCACTTTGTGTAGCTCACCATCGTCCAGCTATCGTTCTTGCCGAACTGCATCTTAACAGCGACCAGAGCAGCACCGTATGCTGACCTGCATGCGACTTTCTTCCATATTTTCAACGACCAAGTAAACTACCAAAGGCCAAGGCCATTCGTGCGTGCCAGCGTACGTGTATGGCAAGCAGGACAGAGCAACACGTCCACCTGGTACACCTTTTGTGTATAACGAGCCCTTCTAATCATATAACTTTTATGTTCTATATATTATCTACTCTAGCAATCGAGAATTAGCACATAGATTAATCAATCCTTATTGTTTTCTTTATCTCCAGCATATGCGTATTAAATCCTTTTGGTGTGTGTTTGCCGCCAGTCATCTACGCACTTTCAATACATGCATCCTTTCGTAAGTGAACCTCTCAACATTCAATTCTCTACCGAATCAAGTCTCCTAGGGCCTGTTTAGATTTGTAATTTTTTGGACTCGATAAATTCATATGCGCCGAATCGACGCCACATAATCTCTTTAGACCAAAAAATTTCAAATCTAAACATGCCCTTAGATTCATAATTTATACAGTAATGCTAATGTTTTCATGTCATGTGTTTATTATTTTATCAATTTAATTGCTAAATAGATTAATATTTATATAATCAGATTTATAATTGAAAGCTATAAGGTTTTATAAGTCTGTAATTTATGAACAAAATGTTAATGTGGTTAGTTGCTTATAAAATGTGTTTCTAAATTCTAAGTTGCTTAGTTAAACACGTTGCATATGTGATAAACTTATTTAGTTGCTTTCACCTATACTCTTTCTTGCGCAAAATTAAAGTTTAACTTGATTAAATTATATGACATTGTTTATAAATAAAATATGAGTAGTTTTAGGCTAAGTTTTGAATTAAATTATGTTTTGCCTAATCTGATCTAAATGACTTTTTCACAAAGTTTTTCTCAACTAAAATAATATGTCAAGCATATATAGGCTTTTTCTTTAATATGATATAAAAGTCTCAGTAGTCGTTCCTTTTGAACCGTAGCTCTGATTAGCATGCTTTTTACGACTGTGTGCTCGTGGCGATGCGTAGATTAGTTTCAAACCTTTTTATTGATTGATGTACTATTCTAATCATAGCTTTGTTTGCTTCGTGTATGTTTGGTTCTGGTTTGTTTGTTTGTTGCGATTCGATGACTGAGTATAGATTGTGAGCAACTCATGCGTGATCAAGACTGCTACTACGATCAAGATCAGAACCTAGACGACTAGTAGGATCAGTAGGAGCAGCAAGAAAGGTTTCATTAAGACAAGTATAGCATTTGGATTTTATTTCTGTGACCATGATCTTGTGACTTGATTAATATTTAAGCAACAAACGATAAAAAATGACTTTTTAGCAACTTGAGGATTTGTCTGTAAGTGATCACCGGAATAACAGTGCAACCATGAGAGCTAAAATGGCTTTGGCTTTAGCTCAGTACGAAGACCTTTTCTAGCTTGTTAGAGGTTACCCGAAAGGGCACTAGAGGGGCTTGCCGTTTTGGGTATAGTGTGGCCTCTGTCTTTATGTGTATAGGCTGCGCGTTATTGTGCCATTGGAACGGAGGCTCTATATCTGCGCGCCCGGGAAACCTTGCGGCCCTAACATGTTAGACGAACTTTTGAAAGGCTTCATAGTGATCTCTGCCGACCTTCCTTGGTAGTGGGTTAAGAGGCTGATCACCTCGGGAGAAAGGGTAAGTCATGACTCATGGGTGAAGATGTACAACCTCTGCAGAGTGTTAAAAACTGGTATACTAGCCGTGCTCACGGTGAAGAGCGGCCTTGGGGATTCTTACGCTAAGGGTGATGATTCTTGTTGTGTTAAGATACTCTTTGTTTATTGTTTAATGCTCTACATTATTATGTCACATTGATCATGAGATTGTAGGATCTATACAATCTAGTTGCTATACTTGTGGAGTTCGACATGGACACACTCTTGCTATTTCCCCAACACTTTAGGAGATGTTATAGGTTTGTGATCAACCAGTCAGTTTGGATCTTGTAGAGTGGACATAATACCTGAAGTTGGAGTACTTTTCCATTGTGTGCTGCCTAAGGTTATCTCTGATTTATTATGTATGTTATATATTTTATGCATTATCTTTTGATATTACCCCATATTTGTTGCTATATGTGAGATTTGACATCTAAGGCTCACATATGGTGCATATCTAATTTTGTCCTTAAAATTGGGTATTACAACTTCCTAGTTGGACACTTCACCTACTTGATTGTCTCTACCAAGTCGGTAGAAATGAAATAATGCGAAGCACTAGGGTAAAACGGAGCAAAAATTTGTACGGAGTCTACTTGAATATAGCCTTCCACCACTTTAGTGGCTTCTTGAATGTTATGCCTATCCACATTGCTCAGTCTTCCGTTAACATAGTTCTGTTGTTCTTTACTTCCATGAGTAGGCTTCTTATGACGTCTCCATTTTCACTTTCGTCGTTGTGGGTTCTGATTTTATTCAATGTCAACTTGCTCTTCAATATTATTATTTTGATAGTACTCAGCTTCATCATACCCATAACATCCTTCAAAGGCAGGATCATCATTCTCTTCCCACATATCTATGAGAGGCGTCATATAGGGCTCCTGATTCATGGGATACTATGCTTCCTGTCATCAAGTGACCAACGTCAGTGACATCAGCAAGGATCAATGATCATAGTCATGGGGTATCTCAAGTGACAACTTTCACTTCAAGATAAATTGAAAATGCATCAACCCGTGATATCAAGGTACTACCCCCCTTAAAATTAGATGGATCGAGAGACACTATGGACTAGCTCTCTTATCCATTCTAGACGCTACACATCATATAGTCTTTTAAAATGACTGTACCGAGCCTCTTAATCCAAGGCTGGTTTCATCACTAAGTTCTAACTATTAATATATCACACTTGAGTTCCTTCACTCTCACATCCTACATATAACTTCGTAGCCTTTGGTGTCACCTGATCCACATAAGCATAACTCTCAATCTATGAGTACCAGCTAGGATATATACCTCCATTGATATTCTCCAAGTGGGACGATATCTTGAAACAAAACTAAACATACCGTGCACATGATGACCTAATACATGATCCAACATTAACCAACACTTCTCCTTGTAACTCCTTTAACTAGGCAACCCCCATAAGAAAAGGTCAACTAAGGGACACAAGAAGGGTATCTTGCAATCTTTTCTAGACAATTTAACTACCATTGACATCGGCTGACATCCCAATGAACTTATGTGTAAGTAAAGAAATAAATATTCTGAAATTTCCTCGCGATATGAAAAAGACCAGCATAGTAAAATAAGCATAACTCCTATTTAGTTAATCCAATGGAGTTGTATCTTATACTGTTATAGAGCTAATCAAATTCCCTACAACTTTCATATAGAAGACTTCGTTAGGTTCTATCTTTAAGCTTAGGTAAAACAGCCAAACATAATATCCATTCCGACAATATTTCAGCACAGATGCAGTATCTTGCAGAAGTCATATCTCGAGCTACTTAAATCATATGGTGACAATCCTCACATTGTGGAAAACATTATGAAATCATCTATAACTTTTGTATACAACTCTTTCCCATATTCTGATGTTAATTTGGCTGAAAATAAGAAAAACCAGGATCACAACTTGTGAACAAAGTTTCCATAGAATGTGTATTATTCATAATTGACCAAAATCCATCTTGACTACTGATTTCTTTAGCCAACAACTCAAAGACATGAAAACATAATTTGCATTTGCTTTTTAAGGTACGAGTTGATCACCGTGATACTCAATTATTTACGCTGATGGTGCTGTTAAGAGCATTTTGCACTGCGTACCATGGATCACTCCTTTGTGTGCACACAACCATCCACTGCCAAGAACCATAAGGATATCGAGTGACTATTGTTGACACTTGCTAACACCACTTGAATACTAGGTTGTCATCCCCAGCATGGCACTAGAGTGTACTATGGTATTTATACGCACATAGATAAATCCGCAAGCGCACAGATACCGTTGTAGCTTTTACCCGGTTAAAGGTTTTATCGTATCCACAGGGAAACGGGAGAACTGATCTACGCTCTAACCTAACCTAGATAGATAGGTAGGTGTAAATAGGAAAGATGGTAGAATTGAATATGAACAATATTAAAGGTAAGATAACAATGGGTGATAATATGGGAATAGAGAGTAGAGCAATCTAGTATATGGGCGATGGTAGGAGAATAGAGAGGATAACTATGGTTTCTCTACTTCAAGAGGTATGTCTATGTCTGGGATGAACCACGTGACAAGAATACACCACAAAGGATGCTTATCCATAGGCCGATAAACCCTACCAGTCCTGCTAACGGGAGGTGGACTACAGTGGACCAATGTAGCTGTCACTCACGTGGCCTGCCACACGATCCGGCTAGACAGGGGATATCCACAAGTAATCTAGGTCTAAGCACCATGCTTACACCTATACTACAACTCTAACCTATAGGGTCCTATAGATTAAAAGTACTCTAAAGAGTTGTGAACCAGAACATACATGAATACTATTTTCATAATGAAATAGAAGTAGATTACCAGAGTCATCCCATTAGCAAGCTTGATTAGAGCTTGATCATGGCGAAGTACAACCGGAGGAAGAACCGACAGGCCGGCCTCTCCTCCAATCCTCCCTCGCTCTCCATCTCGCTACTATCTAGATCTACTCTAGTTTAGAGATGAGAGGAGAGCTCTCATCTCCAAACCCTAGCTTTTACTCTGTCTATGAATAATGAATAAGGATGAACGGGTGCCTCCTCTAGGGGCCAGGGGGTCTGCTTATATAGCCCCTCCAAATGAATGTGGGCCGTCGGATCAAACCGACCTTAATCGCACGGTTTTCCTTGATCCTTTAGGTCGGTGGAGCATAATCCGCGAGGCGGAGCCTAATTTGTTCCTGTAGCTAGGCGGGCACCCAAGGGGGGAGGGCGGGCGCCCTATCCCCAAGCCCGCTCGACTTCTCGTTCGTTCCCATGGCTTCTGGAGTCTTCTAGATGATAGAAAATTGTGCGGCACGTTAATATCTCTATGTAAACCCAACATGTGGGCCTTTCCTCCATATTTCCTGATAACCCCCTGCAGAAATAGACAAACACCAAAACTCATGGAATTCTGTCAGATAAAACCCTAAGTCTGGGTGTTGGTTGCATTTGGATCCTTTTCTTTATTTATTTGATGATTAAATTTGATACTTAAGGACCGTCCACAACTCCCACAAGCTTACCTCTTGCTCGTCCCTGAGCAAGGATGGACTCAAGAGTTTCTGCAGTGGTTTCATGCCTTAAAGGTACACATGCGTTCAAACAAGATCTCATCTGTTGGGTATTCTTAACATCATTACCAAAAGTAGACTAAGTTCTAAATCTAGCAACGGTGCCAAAAATGCCAAACCTATCCCTCACACCACTTAAGCCAAGTTGTCATCCCCAGCATGACATGAGAGACGCGGTATTGAAATATGCAATTGCTCTTCTAAATAAATAATGAATGGGATCTGCAAGCGCACAGATTAATACCGATGCAGCATTTTAACCGGGAAGTATTCCAGGTATCGTTATTTATATTTTTACCACTGGGAAGGGATTAGTCAATCATCACTATTGATTACAGAATAGAATATGAGATTGAGCATCTATCATTGCATGTATAATTGAGAACATTATATCTAACTCATCATACAGGGATAAGTGTCACATAAAAGATATATGAAATGATAATAGTGACAAGGATAACTAATCTGATCTAGCCACATAATAAATATGATAAGCACCTCAATTAGATACTCTAGAAAGTCATTAGCATGGTATTAGAACGAACTACAAGAATATTCCCTAAGTTATTCTCAACTATATAGTCTAGCATATCATAGTTAGTGCAAGCATACTTAGCAATCATTGCGAGACAAGACTACGCCCATGCATAGTGATATTAGCAAGGAATATGAGAAACATAGCAATCACTCCCCTGTAATAATGTTGCTCTGCCAGCCCAATACACGAGAGGGGGACTATATAAGAATCAATGAAGCTGTCACTATCACGAACTACCCCACGATCTGGCATATTGGGTACAATCGCAGATAAATACGGTATAAGCACCACGCCTACACAATATCTATCATTTACCCATGGATCCGATGGATAAACGCTATACGATCCTAAGCATGTATATAGATCGTATCTAACTAAGCCAAGTACATAACTATGATAAACTAAGAACAATATAATCTTGAATATAAGCAAGTAGAGCAAAGTCATAAGCAATATATTGAAGTAGAACAAAGTCATATTCATAATATTGAAGAACAAAGATAATTAGAAAGCAATTAGAAGCACAATTAGAGAATTACCAAGAATCCTCCTGACAGATCCGGAAACCAATCGAAGATTGACTCCTTCTAGTTCTAATCCTATGTAGCTATGCTAATCTAGATATCTAATTGATGTGGTGGCTCTAATCTTGATCAGAGGCTTCTTCTCCCTTGATGGAACAATGAATTAGGGTTGAGAGGCTCTCTCCTCCAGGGGCCAGGGGGTCTGGTTTTATAGTCCCTTCAAGTGAATATGGGCCCTTGGATCAAACCGACATAGATTGTATGGTTTAGATTCATCCTTTAGGTCGGTGGAGACTTCCCGCAAAGCAGAGTCCTCATTGGACTTGGGGGCAGGGCGGGCGCCCTGTCTCTGGCCCCGATTCGCCTCCGCTTCGGTCTCGTGGCTTCTGGAGTCTTCTAGATGTAAGATAATTGCGCAGCACGTTAATATCTTTACGTAATCCTGACATGTGGGCCTTTCTTCCATATTTCCTGATAACCCCCTGCAGAAATAGACAAACACCAAAACTCGTGGAATTCTGTCAGATAAAACCCTAATTCTAGATCTTTATTTCATTTGGATCCTTTTCTTTATTTATTTGATAATTAAATTTGATACTTAAGGACCGTCAACAAACTCCCCCAAGCTTACCTCTTGCTCGTCCCTGAGCAAGGATAGACTCAGCTATGGATCATAAGTTGTTGCAATATCTTTTAAAAATTTGACGGTACACATGCTTTTAAATAAGATCTCATCTTTGAGTTAGAGTAAACTGTCAAGACTTAAAACTTACTTACTTTACCTTCACCATGGGACTTGTAACTGTCACTTCTGTCTTGAGTGGTTAAAAGATAGAACAGTCTAGCCAAGTGCCATGTCTCTTATTCTTGATCAGCTATAGCTCTTGGATTTTTGCAGATTTTCAAATAAAACTCAGAATTCCTTGTATGATTCTCTCAGGTCTCTCTTTTGTGGTATTTTTGGATTCTTACCAAGGCATTGATGGTATATGCCTTCTCTCTCACCCTACTCTAATAAGGCTTTAATATCTGGAGCTCATAGGTGGGAGATAAAGTATAAATACTTACAAGACATTTATTGCATAGTCAAACCATGGATCCAAAGTAACAAGTCAATAAGTTTAATCAAGATGTGCATGTGTGGCGAATGAATGGTATATGGTGATGATGGTGATAACAATGGTGGTGGAAGTCTAATTCTACTTTTGCTCTTTAAGGGGATACATACCTTCCTTGCTTTTGAAACTTTATGAGGAGAATGAGATGCTCTTCTTTTTTTCTTTTCTCTCAGGTGGGTATCTTGCACCCCTAATTCTACTGTCGGACACTTGTCCATTTTTACCTCTCGTCTCACTCTTTTTATTTTTTTTTTCGAGGTTCCGAGCACTTGCTCCTTTTTATTTCCTCGTATTATTCTTCTCTCTCTTTTTTTTAGAGCATTCATCGCTTGAGATAATATAGCAAGTGGTAGTAACAAGATAACTTGAGCATTTATTTCACAAGGGGAAAACAGAAATATTTTTGGTTATTCTCTCCCGGATTAGGAGTAGAATATTTTTAGGTGGTTCTGGAGATGGAAATGAGTGGATGTATGTGGATGGTACTTCCGGAGTAGAAGTAGCATATATGAGTGAACGTGCAAGTGAAATCTTGATTTAACCACATGACAAGCTCCTAAGGGTCTACACAGCTTGACCATACTCAATGCTCATAAGCAGTAAATAGTAAATGCGTGGCTCAAAGTCTAGCAAGCATGTATATATGGCTGTGGTAGGAATTTTAAGCTCTCATCATACAGGAACTCATCATGCAACTTTTTAAAGATTTTCAAAGATAAAATTCTCCAGAATTCTAGCATCTCTAGAAACAGATAAACAGCAGCTCAACCTTCCTATATCGTATCCGTTAACAACTTATACTTCAGATCAAGTTTTCATCCCACAAGTTTAGGTCTAGAGCAAGCTTTAAATTATAACAGTTATGTCTAAACTTGAGAGAGAACTTAAAATGTGCAAATTAGGCAGAGCAACTATTCATCATATCCATGCTTAAGTTTTATTAGATACAGATTAGCATAGCCACTTTATTTATTTATTAAACACACTAAGTAATATATATATATAAGCATAAAATATTTATTTGGTTTTCCCATAGTTTATGTGTATTAATATTCTAAAATAATATAAGTATAAAGATAGATAGATAGAAATACTTATCGATATAAATGGGGGTGCTCTCCCCCAAGCTGAATTTTGACGTAATTTCTCTTGATGTAGCTAGCAGGTGGCAGAGGTGTATTTGAAAGTCAGCAGCCTTCTGACAGCGATTAGAATGTCCTCCTTCTGCTAGTCTTCTTGATTCTTAAATTCTGTGGAGCTCAAATAGACAACAAAGCTTGTGGAACTGATTAAGTGTTAGCATAAATATATAGCCTTCATTATCTTGAGACTCCTTAATAATTGCTACTCCCTATTTTTATATTTTTGTCTTTATAAAGCAGAAAAATATTTATTTTATTTTTATGCCACCACAGTGAATATACTTATGGGTTTTATGCCACTCGTCTACTCACATGGGGCTTAAGTTTCTTCACATTTTTATTTTCTTTTTTTAAGATAGTATGAACATGATTAACTAAGTAAACTATTTGAAATAATTGAAAGGGAAAGGATAACTACCAAGTTTACCTCTTGGCAAGGCGTTCGGTGTTTTTAAGTCCTCCGAACGGGACTCTCCAATTTCTTAATCGTCCTGAGGTTCGTTGGGTGGCGTAGTCGGTACTTCCGGCAGCGCCTCCTCTTCTTGTATAGTTATCTTCATTTTCCATACCTGACTCGGTGCTTCAATCTCCTCTGGATAATTTTGTTTAAACTCTACGTCTTCTGACCTTACAACTTCTCCTTCATAGTCTGCCCATCCGTCCCTGATGATCTGCCTCCTCTGGTTGCGGTTGCGTCGTTTTCTTATCTGCTTAGATTCTTCAACGATATAGTTAGGGTCACTAAAATAACGGCGTACCTTCTCTGAGGGGAAGTGCATATGGACTTCTCCGGTTCCAATGTAGATATTGGCTTTAACGGTGCTGAGGAATGGTCTTCCAAGGATGATGGGTGGATCATACTCGTCTTCTCCCATGTCAACAACTTGAAAGTCTGTGTAGACAAAGTGATCGTCTATTTTGACTGGGACATCAGATACTATTCCTTGAACTTCTCGAAATGTCTGATCTGCCATCTGGAGCTGAATGTATATTGGTCTTAGTGGCATGGTCTCGAACAAGAGCCGATAGGTGACTGCGGCCATTATGTTGACGCCTGATCCGGTGTCGCAAATCGTCTTGTAGAAGTTGTATCCATTTATGGAGCAGTAAATGCTTGGCATTCCTGGGTCGTCCTTCTTGGTAAAAAACGGTGACTTCAATTGGTGATTTTGGCCTCCATGGACTACAGTGACCATCTTAGCTGACTCGGTCCACACTTGCTTGTTCCTGTTCCTCCTGTTGGTCCTCTTCCTTGATTCACGTCTGGATTGATTTGGAATTTGTGTAGTCTTGTTCTTGAAGAAAAATGTCTCCTTCTTCCCTTTGACGTAGAAACTGATCTTGGCAGCACTGGCGTAGATGATAGCTCCCGTGGTGTTCAGAAATGGCCTCCCTAGGATGATATGTGCTCTCTCATCATTTCCGGTCTCTACCACTACGAAGTCTGCTGGGGCATACAAGGTACCAACTCGGACACAAAGGTTCCTCACTATTCCTTTTGGAAAAGTTATCGTCTGATCTGCAAACTGCAAACACATGGTTGTCTCTAATAAAGGATATGTAAAGAATTTTTCATAGAGTACCCTGGGTATAATGTTGACACTGGAGCCAAAGTCACAGAGTGCTTCTGGGACATCCACCATGCCGATAGAGATCGGGATGACGGGGCGTCCTGGATCGCCTCTCTTGACCGGCAGACGGTCAGTAGAAAATTCATTGACGGGGTTACTCCAATTACCTGCATCAAACACGTCTACAAGATTTGCAGATTCTAATCCTTCCAGTTGTGATGGTATACCGGGGTTAGTAGTAGGAACAGCAGCAGCTATTTGATTTAACTGAGATTCAATCATTTTATTAAAGCTAATTTGATTCTTGATGGCAGTAGAGAAATTATCCATTCTATTATTTATATTTTCTAGCATTTTATCATTAGATGCCAATTTCTTAGATAGATTATCCATTAGCTTTCCTTGATTAGACACTAACTCTCTCAAAGGTGGAAAATTATTATTGTTGTTGTAAGAATTGTTACCTTGATAATTACCTGAGTAGTTAGGCCTCTGTTGATTCCAACCTTGATTTTGTTGAGGACGGTTGTAGTAGTTGTTGTTGTTGTTGATGTAGTTCACATCCTCAAGTATCTCAGGGCAGTGGTTGCCTGAGTGTCCAGTGTCTCCACACTCCTCACAAGTCATGTGAGAATCGTAGATGTGCATAACTTCTTTCTTGTCTCCAGCTCTATCATCGAGCTTCTTCATGAGCAGGTCTAGCTTTGCAGACAGCATGTCTACCTCCTTCAGCTGATGCATACCTCCACCTCTCTTGCGTGTCTGGGTCCTCTCTTCATTCCAGCTTTGATTGGACGCCATCTTCTCCACAAGAGCTGTGGCTTGTGGTATAGTAAGTGATAAGAATGCTCCTCCAGCAGCAGCATCCATAGTCTCTCGGGCACTGTTGCTGAGCCCATGATAGAATGTCTGCATCAATAGCCAACTCTCCATTCCATGATGGGGACATTCTAGGATGTAGTCTTGAAAGCGCTCCCATGCTTCTGGAACAGATTCATCATTTTGTTGCTGAAAACTTGTAATCTTCCCACGGAGAGCATTGGTCTTGCCCATGGGAAAGAACTTAGCCAGGAAGTTTGTTGAGCAGAGTGCCCACGTAGTATTCTTCTCCTTTGTAGCGTAGAACCACTGCTTCGCTCTTCCTAACAGTGAGAATGGGAAGAGGCGAAGTAGTATAGCGTCTTTGGAAACTCCTGCTATGGTGAATGTGTTGCAAATCTCCAGGAAGTGTTGTAAATGAGCACTAGCATCTTCGTGTGCCTTCCCACAGAACTGGTTGGATTGCACCATGTTGATAAGTCCAGGCTTGAGCTCAAAGTTGCCATCGATCTCTGCAGCAGGTCCAGTGCGAATGTTGTCCGTAGTGGGAGCTGAGAACTCGCGGATCGATTTGTTCGCCATGGCTTCGAACTCCGAAGACAAGTTCCGGTGATCTTCTTGATTGGATGAAGCTTCTTCGTGAAGTGTTGATGATTTCTTTAGCTTGGCTCTCGTCTTCTTGAATAATGCTTCAGGATCGTCAACAAAATTCCCTGGAAGATGTCTTCTATTCATACATTCCCCTGCATAAGATAAAATAGAAAAATATCGGGGTAAAATTGTATGAGAGAATAGATAAGCTCAATCATATTAGTGATGCGAATGATGACTCAAAATCTTTTATTCCATTCCTGATTGGTAATCAACCTTCCCCGGCAATGGCGCCAAAAATATGCTTGTTGGGTATTCTTAACATCATTACCAAAAGTAGACTAAGTTCTAAATCTAGCAACGGTGCCAAAAATGCAAAACCTATCCCTCACAACACTTAAGCCAAGTTGTCATCCCCAGCATGACATGAGAGACGCGGTATTGAAATATGCAATTGCTCTTCTAAATAAATAATGAATGGGATCTGCAAGCGCACAGATTAATACCGATGCAGCATTTTGACCGGGAAGTATTCCAGGTATCGTTATTTATATTTTTACCACTGGGAAGGGATTAGTCAATCATCACTATTGATTACAGAATAGAATATGAGATTGAGCATCTATCATTGCATGTATAATTGGGAACATTATATCTAACTCATCATACAGGGATAAGTGTCACATAAAAGATATATGAAATGATAATAGTGACAAGGATAACTAATCTGATCTAGCCACATAATAAATATGATAAGCACCTCAATTAGATACTCTAGAAAGTCATTAGCATGGTATTAGAACGAACTACAAGAATATTCCCTAAGTTATTCTCAACTATATAGTCTAGCATATCATAGTTAGTGCAAGCATACTTAGCAATCATTGCGAGACAAGACTACGCCCATGCATAGTGACATTAGCAAGGAATATGAGAAACATAGCAATCACTCCCCTGTAATAATGTTGCTCTGCCAGCCCAATACACGAGAGGGGGACTATATAAGAATCAATGAAGCTGTCACTATCACGAACTACCCCACGATCTGGCATATTGGGTACAATCGCAGATAAATACGGTATAAGAACCACGCCTACACAATATCTATCATTTACCCATGGATCCAATGGATAAACGCTATACGATCCTAAGCATGTATATAGATCGTATCTAACTAAGGCAAGTACATAACTATGATAAACTAAGAACAATATAATCTTGAATATAAGCAAGTAGAGCAAAGTCATAAGCAATATATTGAAGTAGAACAAAGTCATATTCATAATATTGAAGAACAAAGATAATTAGAAAGCAATTAGAAGCACAATTAGAGAATTACCAAGAATCCTCCTGACAGATCCGGAAACCAATCGAAGATTGACTCCTTCTAGTTCTAATCCTATGTAGCTATGCTAATCTAGATGTCTAATTGATGTGGTGGCTCTAATCTTGATCAGAGGCTTCTTCTCCCTTGATGGAACAATGAATTAGGGTTGAGAGGCTCTCTCCTCCAGGGGCCAGGGGGTCTGGTTTTATAGTCCCTTCAAGTGAATATGGGCCCTTGGATCAAACCGACATAGATTGTATGGTTTAGATTCATCCTTTAGGTCTGTGTAGACTTCCCGCAAAGCAGAGTCCTGATTGGACTTGGGGGCAGGGCGGGCGCCTAGTTGGACAGGGCGGGCGCCCTGTCTCTGGCCCCGATTCGCCTCCGCTTCGGTCTCGTGGCTTCTGGAGTCTTCTAGATGTAAGATAATTGCGCAGCACGTTAATATCTTTACGTAATCCTGACATGTGGGCCTTTCTTCCATATTTCCTGATAACCCCCTGCAGAAATAGACAAACACCAAAACTCGTGGAATTCTGTCAGATAAAACCCTAAGTCTAGATCTTTATTTCATTTGGATCCTTTTCTTTATTTATTTGATAATTAAATTTGATACTTAAGGATCGTCAACATCATCTCTCGGTTAGGTTAAACTGTTGAGACTTAAAACTTACTCATTTTACCTTTCACCATGGGGCTTGCAACCGTCACTTATGTCTTGAGTTGTTAAAAGATAGAATGGTCAAGTCAAGCACCATGTCTCTTGTTCTTTGATCAACTATAGCTCTAGTGTTTTTGTAGATTTTTAAAATAAAACTCAGAGATTCCTTGTATGACTCTCTTAATTCTCTCTTTTGTGGTATTTCTGGATCCTTACCAAGGCAGTGATGGTATATGCCTGTTTATGTTTCTTAAGTATCAATTTTAATTATCAAATAAATAAGAGAAAGGACCAATATGCAAACAACACCTAGAATTAGGGTTTAATCTGACAGAATTCGACGAGTTTTGTTGTTTATCTGTTCCTGTAGGGGGTTATCGGGAAATAAGGAAGAAAGGCCCACATGTCGGGATTACATAGAGATATCAATGCACCGCGTAATTTTCTACCATCTAGAAGACTCCAGAAGCCACGGGAACAAAGCGGAGCCCGAACGGGGCCTAGCCCAGGGCGCCCGCCCCCTCCTGGACTCCAATCGCGACTCTTTTCGTGGACCAAGCTCCACCGACCTAAAGGATCAAGGATAACCGTCCAATCAATGTCGGTTTGATCCAATGGCTCATGTTCACTTGAGGGGACTATAAAACCAGACCCCCTGGCCCCTAGAGGAGACAAGTTCATCATAGAGTTGAGAGGAGCCCTCGAAGGAATACCTCTCCTCTAAATAAAATTTCTTTTAGGCTCAGCATCCAATGTGAGTAGAATTAGATCTTCTAGTTTCTACTAGATTGAGAGAGATAGAGTGGAGGTGTAGATCGGAGGAAGCCCGGCCTGTCGGTGTCTATTCCGAGGTTGTACCTGCGGGATCAAGTTCTCCTTACCCGAAGCTTGCTTCTAGGATTCTTCAGTATTTCGACTTCTAAATTCTAGTAAGTTCTTGTTTTATTGTTCTTTGGTTTATGAGTTTACTTTAATCTCTTCGCGTAGAGTTTAGAGTAATCATCTCTAGCGTAGACGTTGTGTTTGGGCTAGGATACTCATAGATATCCCCTGACTAGCTGGACTGCGGTAGTAGCGAGGAACGTGATATTTCCGAGTTACCTTTGCAAACCATATCTCGTTAGCAGGAAGGATAGGGTTTATAGGTGCGGGTTGAACATCCTCTGTGGTGTCTAGATTCCATAAGCTTCCCCAATAGAATAGTAGATCATCCTTACCAAGGTTAGAAAGAGATTACGGTTGTAGTCTTCTCTATTTATCACTCACATCGAGAAACATTCTTTGTAGCCTAAAGGTTAGTAGTAATAGACCAGGTTAGTCAGATACACTCTTTCTCCTAGTGGTAAAAAAATAAATACGATACTCTAGATAACCTCCCAGGTGAAGTGCTCACCGTATCCGTGCGCTTGCGGATCCATTCCTTATTGCGGTCCCAAATATCAACAAGCATTTCTGGCACCGTTGCTGGGGAGAAAGACGGTTTGCTGAGATAACCTTGAGTCTTACTACTAGCTTGTATCTATACTTTTATCTTTTCTTATCTTTTATATTCTTTATTTATTTTCATTACTCTTATCTTATGGAAAACCAAAATTCTAAATCGATCCATGAATTAGCAATACTTCAGTAACTGACCTTTTACCATGGGAGTCATCACTACCTATCCAAACATCCCAGTATAGGTTAAGTTCTAGGTTGATTGCCATGATTCAAAACCTATCTTTTTCGGGAAAGGAAGACGAAAACCCTTACCTTCACATTAGAGATTTTGAGCAAACATGTGATTGTGTTCGCATTAAAGGCATTTCTGATAAAACTTTACGTTGGATGCTTTTTCCTTTTTCTTTAAGGGGAGAAGCTAGACAATGGTACAGTGAGAAGGTAAGTCAACAACGAGGTGAACGGGGAGTTTTACGATCCAACTTTTGTCTAGATTTCTATTCCCTCGACCGTATCGGCGACCTTAGACTCGAAGTCCTATCTTTTAAACAAAAAGATAATGAAACTTTGGGAAAATCCTGTGGTCGGCGTCTAGACTCGTGGTCTAGACACAAACGTGTATAAGTATGCGTGAGCACCGAAACCTGGATGGTGATGCAAGTGGAACACAGAGAGTTTATACTGGTTCGGGCTAAGGATGCCCTACGTCCAGTGAGATCGGGGGTCTGTATTGCCTTGCACCCAAAGGTGCTTGTAATAGGGGTGTACAAGCAGGTTGCAAGAGAGGGCTAAGTCCCAAGTCTCGGCTTTGCGTGGTGGATAGAGCGCTGCTAGCTACTCTGTGTGAGAACTCGCTTGGAGTGTGGTGTTGCTTTGCCGTCATTGTGTGTTGTGTGGATGGCCGTGTCATGGTTGTGAGCCCTGGCTCCCCTTTTATAGTCTCAAGGGGGCACAGGTTTTTACATATGTGACTGGTGATCTCCTCTGCTGAGTGGTGAGGCCACAGTTCCGACCCTGTAGAAGCTCGCCCATCTCGTCCTTGAGGCATGTGTTGGGTATTTTAAACGCAAACAGAAAAATCCACAAGCGCACGGATATCGATGTAGCTTTCACCTGGGAGTATTTCAGAGTATCGATTTTCCACAGAGAACGTGAGTGTACTAATTAAGATCCAAGATCGCCCAAGGATAACTATATAATTATTTTTGGTGGGAAGAGAGGAAGTTTCCTGAGAGTTCTCTAATTGATCTAAGAATCAAGAATTACTTCAAAGATTATTTATATCGGGACATCAGAGCACTAACCACAGAAAGAGATGAGAAGGGGGCTAGGAAGGTCTGACTACGGTCCTACAAACACCGATCCGAACGAGGTGGAATACGTCGACCGTTAGGGCTATCACTACCCTAAGGCTATGACAACAATCCGCAGGATTGGGTGCAATTCCAGGTAATTGCAAGACTAAACACCACGTCTAATCTATTAATTACTACTCTAATGTTTCAAAGATTAGAGCACTTGATGCAAGCGGGAATCCAATAAATAACTTGAATGTAAATAAAAGTAATTAAAGAACTCAGGAATTGTGAATTGAAGAACCTGGAGAACGATGAAGAACAAACCAGTTGCTGCAAAAGTATAATATTGAGGAAGATCCGACAGATCCGGCTCCTCCTCCGCTCTCCTCTTCTCTCTTCCTATTTTCTAGATTACAACTAGAACTTACTAGAACTAGAACTAGAGGAACTAGAACTAGAAATAGATGAACTAGAACTGGATCTAGATGAACTAGAGGTAGAACTAGAAGAACTAGAGGGATCCTCACTACTTGGATGAAGAATTGAAACCCTAGCTTTGATTCTGTAGAAGAGGTATGATCTCCTGGGGCCAGGGGGGTCTGGTTTTATAGTCCCTTCAAGTGAATATGGGCCATTGGATCAAACCGACATTAATCGCACGGTTTTCCTTGATCCTTTAGGTCGGTGGAGCGTTGTCCCCGAATTGGACTCTGATTGAGCACTGTAGCAGGGCGGGCGCCCTCAGGACTAGGGCGGGCGCCCGGTGCCTGAGCCCTCTCGGCCTCCGCTTCGTTCCCATGGCTTCTGGAGTCTTCTAGATGATAGAAAATTGCACGGCACGTTAATATCTCTATGTAAACCCGACGTGTGGGCCTTTCTTCCGTATTTCCTGATAACCCCCTGCAGAAATAGACAAACACCAAAACTCGTGGAATTCTGTCAGATAAAACCCTAAGTCTAGGTGTTGGTTGCATATAAGTCCTTTTCCATGATTAGTTGATGGTTAAATGTGAGCATTAAGGACCGTCAACAAGCTCCCCCAAGCTTAACCTTTGCTCATCCCTGAGCAAAGATGAACTCAAGAGTTTCTGCAGTGGTTTCATGCCTTAATGATACACATGCGTTCAAACAAGATCTCATCTTTGGGTTAGGGTAACTGTTAAGATTTAAACTTACTTATTTTACCTTTCACCATGGGGCCTGTAACCGTCACTTCTATCTTGAGCAGTTAAAAGATAGAACAGTCTAGTCAAGCGCCATGTCTCTTATTCTTCGATTAACTATAGCTTTGGAGTTTTTTGCAGATTTTCAAATAAAATTCAGAGATTCCTTGTATGACTCTCTCTAGTCTATCTTTTGTGGTATTTCTGGATCCTTAGCAAGGCAGTAATGGTGTATGCCTTCTCTCAAAGTATGTGGTATTTTTGGTATGAGGCATAGTGACATTGCCTTCTCTCTCACCCTACTCTAATAAGGCTTTTGATATCTGGAGCTTGTTGATATTTGGTAACGCAATTAGAAAATGATCCGCAAGCGCACGGATATCGGTGAGCATTTCACCCGGGAGGTTATCCAGAGTTATCGTATTTATATTTTTACCACTGGGAGAAAGGGTGCATCTGACTAACCAAATCTATTGCTACTATCCCTTTAGGCTACAAAGAATGTCTCTCGATGTGAGTGATGTATAGAGAAGACTACAACCGTAGTCTCGTTCTAACCTTGGTAAGGATGATCTACTGTTCTATTGGGGAGGCTCACGGAATCTAGACAACACAAGGATGTTCGACCCGCACCTATAAACCTACCCGTCCTGCTAACGAGATGTGATCTGCAAAGGTAACTCGGAAATGTCACGTTCCTCGCTACTACCACGGTCCAGCTAGTCAGGGGATATCTATGAGTCCCCTAGCCTAAACACCACGTTTACGCTAACAAGTGATTACTCTAATACTCAACCGGAAGAGGATTAAAGTAAACTCATAAACCAAAGAACAATAAAAGAAGAACTTACTATTATTAGAAGTCGAATTACTGAAAATCTTAGAAGCAAGCCTCGGGTTAGGAGACTTGATCCCGTAGGTACAACTCGGAGTAGACACCGACAGGCCGGCCTTCCTCCGATCCACACCTCCACTCTATCTCTCTCAATCTAGTAGAAACGAGAAGATCTATTTCTACTTTACATTGGTTGCTAAGCCTAAAAAGAAATATTATTTAGAGAAGAGGTTTTCCTTCGAGGGCACCCCTCAATCTCTATGATAATTTCTTGTCTCCTCCAGGGGCCAGAGGGGGTCTCCTTATATAGTCCTCCCCTTCTATGTGTTTTTGGGTCGATAGGCGAGGTGGTACTATGTTATTCTGGATCCAATAGGTCGGTGGAACGTCGTGTGCGAAGAGAGTTCGGAACGGGGTCCAGAGGTGGGCGGGCGCCCAGGTCCTTAGGGTGGGCGCCCTGGGCCTGGCCCCTTTCGGGCTCCGCTTCCTTTCCGTGGCTTCTGGAGTCTTCTAGATGGTAGAAAATTGCGCGGTGGGTTGATATCTCTATGTAATCCTGACATGTGGGCCTTTCTTCCTTATTTCCTGATAACCCCCTGCAGAAATAGACAAACACCAAAACTCGTGGAATTCTGTCACATAAAACCCTAAGTCTAGATGTTGATTTCATTTGGATCCTTTTCTTTGTTTATTTGATAATTAAATTTGATACTTAAGGACCGTCAACAAACTCCCCCAAGCTTACCTCTTGCTCGTCCCTGAGCAAGGATGAACTCAAGAGTTTCTGCAGTGGTTTCGTTTCTTAGAAGTACACACGCATTTAAGCAAGATCTCATCTCTGAGTTAGAATAAACTGTTAAGACTTAAAACTTACTTACTTTACCTACACCATAGGACTTGTAACCGTCACTTCTGTCTTGAGTGGTTAAAAGATAGAACAGTCTAGCCAAGTGCCATGTCTCTTATTCTTGATCAGCTATAGCTCTGGGGTTTTTGCAGATTTTCAAATAAAACTCAGAAATTCCTTGTATGATTCTCTCAGGTCTCTCTTTTGTGGTATTTTTGGATCCTTACCAAGGCAGTGATGGTATATGCCTTCTCTCAAGATATGTAGTATTTGTGGTATGAAGCATAGTTACATTGTCTTCTCTCTCACCCTACTCTAATAAGGCTTTAATATCTGGAGCTCATAGGTGGGAGATAAAGTATACATACTTACAAGACATTTATTGCATAGTCAAACCATGGATCCAGAGAAACAAATCAATAAGTCAAATCAAGATGTGCATGTGTGGCGAATGAATGGTGTATGGTGATGATGGAGATAACAATGGTGAAAGTCTAATTCTACTTTTGCTCTTTTAAGGGGATACATACCTTTCTTGCACTTAGAAGCTTTTTTTTTGGGGAGAATGAGATGCTCTATATTTTCTTTTTTCTTACCTCTCAGGTGGGTATCTTGTACTCCTAATTCTACTGTCGGACACTTGTCCATTTTTACCTCTCGTCTCACTTTTTCTTTTCTTCGAGGTTCCGGGCACTTGCCCCTTTTTATTTCCTCGTATATTATTTTCTTTCTTTTTTTAGAGCACTCATCTCCTTAAATAATATAGCAAGTGGTAGTAACAAGATAACTTGAGCATTTATTTCACAAGGGGAAACAGAAATATTTTTGGTTATTCTCTCCCGGATTAGGAGTAGAATACTTTTGGGTGGTTTTGGAGATGGAAATGAGTGGATATATGTGGATGGTACTTCCAGAGTAGAAGTAGCATGTATGAGTGAACGTGCAAGTGAATCTTGATTTACCCACATGACAAGCTCCTAAGGGTCTACACAGCTTGACCACACTCAATGCTCATAAGCAGTAAATAGTAAATGTGTGGCTCAAGGTCTAGCAAGCATGTATATATGGCTGTGGTAGGAATTTAAACTCTCATCATACAGGAACTCATCATGCAATATTTTAAAGATTTTCAAAGATAAAATTCTCCAGAATTCTAGCATCTCTAGGAACAGATAAACAGCAGCTCAACCTTCCCATATCGTATCCGTTAACAACTTAGACTTCAGATCAAGTTTTCATCCCACAAGTTTAGGTCTAGAGCAAGCCTTAAATTATAACAGTTACATCTAAACTTGAGAGAGAACTTCAAATTTGCAAATTAGGCAGAGCAACTATTCATCATATCCATGCTTAAGTTTTATTAGATACAGATTAGCATAGCCACTTTATTTATTTATTAAACACACTAAGCAAAATATATATAAGCATAAAATCTTTATTTGGTTTTTCATAGTTATGTGTATTTATATTCTAATATAGTATAAGTATAAAGATAGATAGATAGAAATACTTATCGAGATAAATGGGGGTGCTCTCCCCCAAGCTGAATTTTGACGTAATTTCTCTTGATGTAGCTAGCAGGTGGTAGAGGTGTTTTTGAAAGTCAGCAGCATTCTGACAGCGATTAGAATGTCCTCCGTCTGCTAGTCTTCTTGATTCTTAAATTCTGTGGAGCTCAAATAGACAACAAAGCTTGTGGAACTGATTAAGTGTTAGCATAAATATCTAGCCTTTATCATCTTGAGACTCCTTAATAATTATTACTCCCTGTTTTTTATATTTTCATTTTATAAAGCAGAAAAATATTTATTTTATTTTTATGCCACCACAGTGAATGTACTTATGGGTTTTATGCCACTCGTATACTCACATGGGGCTTACTGTTTTTCACATTTTTATTTTCTTTTATTTTTAAGATAGTATGAATATGATTAACTAAGTAAACTATTTAAAATAATTGAAAGGGAAAGGATAACTACCAAGTTTACCTCTTGGCAAGGCGTTCGGTATTTTTAAGTCCTCCGAACGGGACTCTCCGTTTTCTTAGTCGTCCTGGGATTTGCTGGGTGGCATAGTCGGTGGTTCCGGCGGCGCCTCCTCTTCGTGTATAACTATCTTCTCTTTCCACACCTGACTCGGTGCTACGGTCTCCTCAGGACAGTTCTGTTCAAGTTGTATGTCTTCAGTCCTTATCACTTCTCTTTCGTAGTCTACCCTTCCGTCCGATTTGCCTCCTCTGGTTGCGGTTTGTCTTCTTCTTGTCCTGACCTGCTTAGAATCTTCAACTATATAGTTAGAATCATTAAAGTAGTGGCGTACCTTCTCAGAGGGGAAGTGCATGTGGACTTCTCCGGTTCCAATATAGATAATGGCTTTGATAGTGCTGAGGAACGGTCTTCCAAGGATGGTGGATGAATCATACTCGTCTTCTCCCATGACCTGAAAATTGTCTGAAGCTGAATGTATCTTGGTTGTAGGAGCATGGTTCCATGCAGGAGCTGATAAGTGACTGCGGCCATTATGTTGTCGTTAGATCCGGTGTCGTAGAGTGTCTTCTAAAAAAAGAGTATCCATTGTTTGTGCATTCGATTCTTGGAACACTAGGGTCGTCCTTCTTGATCAAGAAAGGTGACTTGAGTCGACGATCTTGACCTCCATGAGCTGCAGTGACCATCTTAGCTGACTCGGTCCACATTTGCTTGTTCCTGTTCCTCCTGTTGGTCCTCTTCCTTGGTTCATGTCGGGATTGCTCTGAAGTTTGTGTAGTCTTGTTCTTGAAGGAAAATCTCCTTCTTCCCCTTGATGTAGAGACTGATCTGGACAGCATTAGCTTAGATGACTGCCCTGGTGTTTAGGAATGGCCTCCCTAAGATGATGGGTGCCCTCTCCTCACTACTAGTCTCTATCACCACGAAGTTTGCTGAAGCGTACAAGGTACCAACTCGGACACAGAGGTTATTCAATATTTCCTTTGGGAAATTAAGTGTCTGATCTCCATTGTGTTTGTGCTTGTAGATCCCGGTTCTTCACTTGATGGAATTTGGGAGTTGTAAAACTCCTTCATATTACGCTCGAAGTGTTCCTGCTCATAGAGACAAGGTAGAGATCAAGTGCATGGGCCCTGTTGGTGGAAAACACCAACAGAACCAAAAGTGTATTTGTTCTTCTCTAACCTTAAGCATAGTGAGCAAGACAAAGCTGATGGATCATGAGTGTAGCATTTGTCAGATCAGATGGCTCAACCTAATGGAAAGATAATCTATCTATATTTATGTTTTGTTTATATCTTCCAAAGATTGAATGTGCAACATTTTAACTTATATGATTAGGAGTATGGGATCATGAAGGTAGTACTAAGAACAAAGATTAAATGACTAAACATGTTGAATTAATTGGGTTGATTAATTTGGAGCTACAAATCATACATGTTTGTCTCTTTATTTTATGTGAACGCTAGAACCAAGGAGAAGCTTATAAAAGTGATAGTCAAGTACCTTAAAATGTTACCTTACTTGAAGAGTGACGGTACAGTATCACCTTGTGGAAGCTTTCCTTGCATCGTGTTTGTGGCACCCTCCATGGATCATCTCTTTATGATGAATGAGCTATGTCCTTCTTGTGCAAATTGTTAAACTTCATGTGTCTCCTTTATCTCCAATGAGTTTGTATCTCAGGACTTTCCAGGTTGATATTGAAAGTTTTCCTACAGGGGTTAGTCCAACAAAATATCCCATATCTACTATAGCATAATATCGGCTCAAAAATCAACCTAGACACCATGTCTAATTTGATTTAGGAGGGCATTTTAACCTAAGCACCATGCTTAATTTAAAAATCCTTTGGAAGTAAGATCATCATTCCTAAACTAAGCACCATGCTTGATTTAAGAGATAAATGAAACTACTCCAAACCTAGACATATACTAAAGCAAATAAAGGTAGCATGAGAGCATTTATAGCGATCTACTCAAATGGAGGTCAAGTAGTGTAATTAGTACTTAACAAATTGAGCATGTCTCAAATGTAAGGACAACCAACATAGCAACATGGCAAATGATGTTTTTATGTAAAGTACTCCCCCAAGCTTGAATTTTGCAAAATTCAAGATTGGATGAATTTAATTCAATGTTGCATGATGATTGGTTGGACATACCTTGTGCTTGTTATTCATCCGATCTTCTTGCTCCAATCCTGGAAAGGTTAGTGACAAGAATACCCGAAGGAATATTTCTACAATTATCTCAATATGCTCAATACACAAGGCAATGTTGCAAATAATTAGAAGTTCATGTTACGATATGATAAGTGCTTGTTTAAGGACGCTAAGCTTATCCTTGGGAAACCATCAAGTTATGTTGGTGAAGTGGTTTCCCCTCCAACACCAACCTATATCAAGATAAACTCAACGAGATCTGCAATATTTATTATAGACATATGCAACGATAACCGCTCTTTTAAAGTTTTTATAAATAGAAAAGAAGAGAGGGTTGGAGATCTCAAATGTGATAAGGATGGAGAGACTAATTGATTGGAGAGATGTTTTATATGAGCAAGGACTGGGTAAGGTATTTATGAAATAACTTCCATGCTCACTGTTGTTTCTCTCATTCTCAAACTCCAAGGATGATTCTTCATGAATGCTTAAAATTCCTCTAGGATTGTCTCTCAAGTTTGTTTTATTTATCCATTCAATGGTGATAGCACATGGATTTTTAATGCCCTCTAGCCATCGATGTTGCTCTTCTCGATCCTCCTTCTTATGCATGGGATGTCTAGAGAGATTTATAGAATTATCGGGAGGTTCAAGAGAAAAAGCATAGTAGAAATTATTAAGCTCAAGGATGGGTTGGATAGCTGAATTATGGGATTGAAATGATTGGAAATCGGCTATTGAAACTTCCTTTCCTCGTCTGGGAGATGATTCCTTCTCTATCTCTAAGATTTTTCTATGAAGACTAGTACAAGAAGGATGCCCACGAATGAAGACATACCTTCCTTTACTAATAGATAAAGAAAGAAGGACTCTACCAAAGGTTATATGATTAAGACCAATGTGAAAATATCGAGAAAAAACATGGTCTTGTAGGGCTAGGTCTAAACCAGAATTTATAGAAAGATTAAAAGATTCCCTAGGTGTAGCTAAAAGTGCATTATCTTCTTGATTAAAAGATAGGACCTCGGCTATAGAAAAGGGTTGGTTTTGACCTATTGCAATCAACTCCGGACACAGATCATAATTAGGGGCAGGACGTGTTGACTCCCATGGTCTATGGCTGGTCTCTGAAGGTGCAAAGAATTTAATAATAGGTATGGAATTTGAGTTATCCATAAAAATAAAAAGATAAAAGAATAAAAGTATAAAAGTATAATACAAGATAATAGCAAGACTCAAAGTTATCTCAGCAAACCGTCTTTCTCCCCGGCAACGGCCCCAGAAATGCTTGTTGATATTTGGTAACGCAATTAGAAAATGATCCGCAAGCGCACGGATATCGGTGAGCATTTCACCCGGGAGGTTATCCAGAGTTATCGTATTTATATTTTTACCACTGGGAGAAAGGGTGCATCTGACTAACCAAATCTATTGCTACTATCCCTTTAGGCTACAAAGAATGTCTCTCAATGTGAGTGATGTATAGAGAAGACTGCAACCGTAGTCTCGTTCTAACCTTGGTAAGGATGATCTACTGTTCTATTGGGGAGGCTCACGGAATCTAGACAACACAAAGGATGTTCGACCCGCACCTATAAACCTACCCGTCCTGCTAACGAGATGTGATCTGCAAAGGTAACTCGGAAATGTCACGTTCCTCGCTACTACCACGGTCCAGCTAGTCAGGGGATATCTATGAGTACCCTAGCCTAAACACCACGTTTACGCTAACAAGTGATTACTCTAATACTCAATCGGAAGAGGATTAAAGTAAACTCATAAACCAAAGAACAATAAAACAAGAACTTACTAGTATTAGAAGTCGAATTACTGAAGAATCTTAGAAGGAAGCCTCGGGTTAGGAGACTTGATCCCGTAGGTACAACTCGGAGTAGACACCGACAGGCCGGCCTTCCTCCGATCCACTCCTCCACTCTATCTCTCTCAATCTAGTAGAAACTAGAAGATCTATTTCTACTTTACATTGGTTGCTAAGCCTAAAAAGAAATATTATTTAGAGAAGAGGTTTTCCTTCGAGGGCACCCCTCAATCTCTATGATAATTTCTTGTCTCCTCCAGGGGCCAGAGGGGGTCTCCTTATATAGTCCTCCCATTCTATGCGTTTTTGGGTCGATAGGCGAGGTGGTACTATGTTATTCTGGATCCAATAGGTCGGTGGAACGTCGTGTGCGAAGAGAGTCCGGAACGGGGTCCAGAGGTGGGCGGGCGCCCAGGTCCTTAGGGCGGGCGCCCTGGGCCTAGCCCCTTTCGGGCTCCGCTTCCTTCCCGTGGCTTCTGGAGTCTTCTAGATGGTAGAAAATTGCGCGGTGGGTTGATATCTCTATGTAATCCCGACATGTGGGCCTTTCTTTCTTATTTCCTGATAACCCCCTGCAGAAATAGACAAACACCAAAACTCGTGGAATTCTGTCAGATAAAACCCTAAGTCTAGATGTTGATTTCATTTGGATCTTTTTCTTTGTTTATTTGATAATTAAATTTGATACTTAAGGACCGTCAACAGAGCTCATTGGTGGGAGACAGCTAATACATACTTACAAGACATTTATTGCATAGTCAAACCATGGATCCAGAAGAACAAGTCAATAAGTCAAATCAAGATGTGCATGTGGTGTGGTGAATGAATGGTGTATGGTGATGATGGTGATAACAATAGTGAAAGTCTAATTCTACTTGTGCTCTTTTGAGGGGATACATACCTTCTTTGCTCTTTTGAAACTTTTGGAGAGAATGAGATGCTCTATATTTTCTTTTTCTTTTCTCTCAGGTGGGTATCTTGTACCCTAATTCGATTGTCGGACACTTGTCCATTTTTACCTCTCGTCTCACTTTTTTCTTTTCTTTTGAGGTTCCGGGCACTTGCCCCTTTTTATTTCCTCGTATCTTTTTTTTCTCTCTTTTTTTTATTAGAGCACTCATCTCCTGAAATAATATAGCAAGTGGTAGTAACCAAGATAACTTGAGCATTTATTTCACAGAGGAAAACAGAAATGTTTTTGGCTATTCTCTCCCAAATTAGGAGTAGAATATTTTTGGGTACTTCTAGAGATGGAAATGAGTGGATGTATGTGGATGTGTACTTCCAGAGTAGAAGCAGCATGTATGAGTGAACGTGCAAGTGAATCTTGATTTTAACCATATGACAAGCTCCTAAGGGTCTACACAACTTGACCACACTCAATGCTCATAAGCAGTAAAAAGTAAATATGTGGCTCAAAGTCTAGCAAGCATGTATATATGGATGTGGTAGGAATTTAAACTCTCATCATACAGGAACTCATCATGTGATATTTTAAAGATTTTCAAAGATAAAATTCTCCAAAATTCTAGCATCTCTAGAAACAGATAAACAGCAGCTCAACCTTCCCATATCATATCCGTTAACGACTTAGACTTTAGATCAATTACTCTTCCCACAAGTTTAGGTTTAGAGCAAATCTTAATTAATAACAGTCATGCCTAAACTTGAGAGAGATTTCAATTTTGAGAACTAGTCATGGCAGAGCAACTATTCATCATTGTCATGTCAGAGCTTATCATGAGGGTTCATAGCAAACTTTATTTATTTATTTATTTAGCAAACTAAGCAAAGATATATATAAGCACAAAATCTTTATTTGGGTTTTTATGATTATGCATATTTTTATTATTAGACTGAAGTATAAACGTAAGTAGAATACTTAGCTGGGTAAATGGGGTTGCTCTCTCCCAAGCTGGATTTTGACACAATTTCTTCTGATGTAGCTAGCAGTGGCGAAGGTGTATTTGAATGTCGGCAGCACCCTGACAGTGATTAGGATGTCCTCCGTCTGCTAGTCTTCTTTGATCCTTGAATTCTGTGGAGCTCAAATAGACAACAAAGCTTTGTGGAACTCTTGGCAAGGCGTTCGGTGTGTTTAAGTCCTCCGAACAGGACTCTCCGTATTCTCAGTCGTCTTGGGATTCACTGGATGGCGTAGTTGGTGATTTTGGCAGCGCCTCCTCTTCATGTATAATTATCTTCTCTCTCCACACCTGACTTGGTGCTACGGTCTCCTCAGGACAGTTCTGTTCAAGCTGTCTGTCTTCAGACATTACCACTTCTCCTTCGTAGTCCACCCATCCGTCCTTGATGATTTGCCTTCTCTTGTTGCGGTTGCATCGTCTTCTTCTTGTCCTAACCTGCTTAGAGTCTACAACTATATAGTTAAGGTCGGTAAAATAGCGGCTTACCTTCTCAGAGGGGAAGTGCATGTGGACTTCTCCTGTTCCAATGTAGATGATTGCTTTAACGGTGCTGAGGAACGATCTCCCAAGGGTGATGGGTGGATCATACTCATCTTCTCCCATGTCAGTAACCTGCCATCTTGGAGTTGGTTTGTCCTTCTTGGTCAGAAACGGTGATTTGAGTCAACGATCTTGATCTCCATGAACTGCAGTGACCATCTTAGCTGACTCGGTCCACATTTGCTTGTTCATGATCCTCCTGTTGGTCCTCTTCCTTGGTTCATGTCGGGATTGCTCTGAGATTTGTGTAGTCTTGTTCTTGAAGGAAAACGTCTCCTTCCTCCCTTTGATGTAGAAACTGATCTTGGTAGCACTAGCGTGGATGACAGCTCCTGAGGTGTTCAGGAATGGCCTCCCTATGATGATGGGTTCCCTCTCATTAGTACCAGTCTCTATCACCACGAAGTCTGCTAGGGCGTACAAGGTACCAACTCGGACGCAGAGGTTCTTCAATATTCCCTTTGGGAAACTTAGTGTCTGATCTGCAAACTACAAACACATGGTTGTTTCTAGGGAAGGATGTGTAAAGAATTTTTCATAGAGTACCCTGAGCATAATGTTGACGCTGGAGCCAAAGTCACAGAGTGCTTCTAGGAAGTCCACCATGCCGATGGAGATCGCGATGACGAGGCGTCCTGGATTGCCTCTCTTGACTAAGTAGTTAGGCCTCTGTTGATTCCAACTTTGATTTTGTTGAGGTCGGTTGTAGTAGTAGTTATTGTTGTTATTGTTGATGTAGTTCACGTCCTCAAGCATCTCAGGGCAGTGATTGCTTGAGTGTCCAGTTTCTCTAGTGTGTGTACTCGTTGATCTAGGTTCTTCACTTGGTGGAGTCTGGGAGTTGTAAAACTCCTTCATATTTTGCTCGAAGTGTACCTGCTCATAGTGACAAGGCAGAGATCAAGTGCATGGGCCTTGTTGGTGGAAAACACCAACAGAACCAAAAGTATATTTGTTCTTCTCTAACCTTAAGCATAGTGAGCAAGACAAAGTTGATGGATAATAAGATCATGAGTGTAGCATTTAAAACATTTGTTAGATCAGATCGCTCAATCTAATGGAAAGAAAATCTATCTATACTTATGTTTTGTTTATATCTTCCAGAGATTTAATGTGCAACATTTTAGTTCATATGACTAGGAGTGTGGGATCACAAAGGTGGAAGGACTAAACATGTTGAATCGATTGGGTTGGTTAATCTAGAGTTGCAAATCATACATGTTTGTCTCTTTTATTCATGTGAACGCCATAACCAAGGAGAAGCTTATAAAGGCGATAGTCAAGTACCTTAAGATATTACCTTACTTGAAGAGTGATGGTACAATATCACCTTGTGGAAGCTTTCCTTTCTTAGCGGTTGTGCATCATATTTGTAGCACCCTCCATGGATCATCTCTTGTGAGCTATGCCTTCCTTGTGTAAATGTTTAAACTTCATGCGTCTCTCTTTGTCTCCAATGTGAGTTTATCTCAGGACCTCCCAGGTTGATATTGAAAGTTTTCCTGCAGGGGTTAGTCCAACAAAATATCCAATATCTACTATAGCATACTATCGGCTCAAAGATCAACCTAGATACCATGTCTAATTTGATTTAGGAGGGCATTTTAACCTAAGCATCATGCTTAATTTAAAATTCTTTGGAAATAAGATCATCATTCCTAAACTAAGCACCATGCTTAATTAAGAGATAAATGAAACTACTCCAAACCTAGACATATACTAAAGCAAATAAAGCTAGTATGAGATCTTTTATAGAGATCTACTCAAGTCGAGATGAAGTAGTGTGATTAGTATTTAACAAATTGAGCATGTCTCAAAGGTAGGGACAACCAACATAGCAACATGGCAAAGGATGTTTTTATGTAAAGTACTCCCCCAAGCTTGAATTTTGCAAAATTCAAGTTTGGATGAGTTTAATTCAATGTTGTATGTTGATTGGTTGGACATACCTTGTGCTTGTCATTCATCCGTTCTTCTTGCTCCAATCTTGGAAAGGTTAGTGACAAGAATACCCGAAGGAGTATTTTTACAATTATCCTTATATGCTCAACACACAAGGTAATGTTGCAAATAATTAAAAGCTCATGTTACAATCTGATCAGTGCTTGTTTTAGGACACTAAGCTTGTCCTTCGGAAACCATCAATTTATGTCGGCGAAGTGGTTTCCCCTCCAACGCTGACCTATATCAAGATCAACTCAACGAGATCTACAAAATTTATTATAGACATATGCATCGACAACTGCCCTTTTAAAGTTTTTATAAATAGAAAGGAAGAGGGGGTTGGAGATCTCGAATGTGGTGATGTTGGAGAGACCAATGGATTGTGAAGATGTTGCATATGAGCATGGAGTAAATGAAGTGGCTATGAAATAAATTCTATGCTCATTAATGCTTAGAGTGAAATCCATGTGGTATGGTGAAAATGATAAGGTGAGTGTAGTAAAAAAGGAAAAGAAAAAGGATACACGGACGACTTGGTTCGAAACTAGCACAGCTACCATTCCCCGGCAATGGCGCCAGAAAGCTTGTTGGGTATTTTAAACGCAAACAAAAAAATCCGCAAGCGCACGGATACCGATGTAGCTTTCACCCGAGAGTATTCCAGAGTATCGATTCTCCACAGAGAACATGAGTGTACTAATTAAGATCCAAGATCGCCCAAGGATAACTATATAATTATTTTTGGTGGGAAGAGAGGAAGTTTCCTGAGAGTTTTCTAATTGATCTAAGAATCAAGAATTACTTCAAAGATTATTTATATCGGGACATCAGAGCACTAACCATAGAAAGATATGAGAAGGGGGCTAGGAAGGTCTGACTACGGTCCTACAAACACCGATCCGAACGAGGTGGAATACGTCGACCGTTAGGGCTGTCACTACCCTAAGGCTACCACTACAATCCGCAGGATTGGGTGCAATTCTAGGTAATTGCAAGACTAAATACCACGTCTAATCTATTAATTACTACTCTAATGTTTCAAAGATTGGAGCACTTGATGCAAGCGGGAATCCAATAATTAACTTGAATGTAAATAAAAGTAATTAAAGAACTCAGGAATTGTGAATTGAAGAACCTGGAGAACGATGAAGAACGAACCAGTTGCTGCAAAAGTATAATGTTGAGGAAGATCCGACAGATCCGGCTCCTCCTCCGCTCTCCTCTTCTCTCTTCCTATTTTCTAGATTACAACTAGAACTAACTAGAACTAGAACTAGAGGAACTAGAACTAGAACTAGATGAACTAGAACTAGATCTAGATGAACAAGAGGTAGAACTAGAAGAACTAGAGGGATCCTCTCTACTTGGATGAAGAATTGAAACGCTAGCTTTGATTCTGTAGAAGAGGTATGATCTCCAGGGGCCAGGGGGTCTGGTTTTATAGTCCCTTCAAGTGAATATGGGCCATTGGATCAAACCGACATTAATCGCATGGTTTTCCTTGATCCTTTAGGTCGGTGGAGCGTTGTCCCCGAATTGGACTCTCATTGAGCACTGTAGCAGGGTGGGCGCCCTCAGGACTAGGGCGGGCGCCTTGTGCCTGAGCCCTCTCGGCCTCCGCTTCGTTCCCGTGGCTTCTGGAGTCTTCTAGATGATAGAAAATTGCGCGGCACGTTAATATCTCTATGTAAACCCGATATGTCGGATCGATGATACTGCAGCCCGTCCTGTAATAGTGGGAAAAGACAGCTAATAGTGACACTGGTTAACCTCTCCCATTCCTCTTTCACTGTGAGGCGGTACAGCACAGTGAAAGAGGTAAGGTTACACAGTGAAAGAGGTAAGGCCATAGTGACCGGGGTGGTTGGAATAGTCGTCACCACGCCCTGCTACGATATGGGAGTCACTGCGTCCGTCACATCGTGGGTACGGGCGCCGTGTGCTGGAAGCCTTGTTCTGGGGGCTCGGGCGAAGCGGCGTTGGCGCCCGAGCCCTAGAGGGGTCGGGCGAGGCGGAACTTGCGCCTGAGGCCAAGAGGGGTCGGGCGAGCCGTGGCTTGGGCCCAAGGCCGAGGGGTCGGGACTTTTATTCTGATTTGGGTATCCCTTTTTATGGTACCCAACAATAGCCCCCGAGCCTTTGAAGGGGTGAGGGTTGTTGGGTATTCTTAACATCACTACCAAAAGTAGACAGTTTTCAAAATCTGATAACGGTGCCAAAAATGCCAAAACTATCCCTCATACCACTTAAGCCAAGTTGTCATCCCCAGCATGACATGAGAGACGCGGTATTGAAATATGCAATTGCTCTTCTAAATAAATAATGAATGGGATCTGCAAGCGCACAGATTAATACCGATGTAGCATTTTAACCGGGAAGTATTCCAGGTATCGTTACTTATATTTTTACCACTAGGAAGGGATTAGTAACCATCAACATTGATTATAAAATGGAATATGGGATTGAGTATCTATCATTCCATGTATAATTGAGAACATTTATCTAACTCTTTCATACAGGGATAAGTGTCACATAAAAGATATATGAAGTAATGAATAGTGACAAAGATAATTAACCTGATCAGCATAACTTAGCTACATAATAAATATGATAAGCACCTCAATTAGATATTCTAGAAAGTCATTAGCATGGTATGAGAACGAACTATAAGAATATTTCCTAAGTTATTCTCAACTATATAGTCTAGCATTATCATAGTTAGTGCAAGCATACTTAGCAATCATTGTGAGACAAGACTACGCCCATGCATAGTGATATTAGCAAGGAATATGAGAAACATAGCAATCACTCCCCTATAATAATGTTGCTCTACCAGCCCAATACACGAGAGGGGGACTATATAAGAATCAATGAAGCTGTCACTATCACGAACTACCCCACGATCCGGCATATTGGGTACAATCGCAGATAAATACGGTATAAGCACCACGCCTACACAATATCTATCATTTACCCATGGATCCGATGGATAAATACTATAAAACTAAGAACAATATAATCTTGAATATAAACAAGTAGAGCAAAGTCATAAGCAATATACTGAAGTAGAACAAAGTCATATTCATAATATTGAAGAACAAAGATAATTAGAAGAACAATCAGAGAATTACCAAGAATCCTCTTGACAGATCTGGAAACCAATCGAAGATTGACTCCTTCTAGTTCTAATCCTATGTAGCTATGCTAATCTAGATGTCTAATTGATGTGGTGGCTCTAGGCTTGATCAGAGGCTTCTTCTCCCTTGAGGAATAATGAATTAGGGTTCAGAGGCTCTCTCCTCCAGGGGCCAGGGGGTCTGGTTTTATAGTCCCTTCAAGTGAATATGGGCCGTTGGATCAAACCGACATTGATTGAATGGTTATCCTTGATCCTTTAGGTCAGTGGAGATTGATCCCGAAAGAGAGTCCTAATCCAACTCTACAAGGGGGCAGGCGCCCAGTGCCTAGCCCCGTTCGGCCTCCGCTTCCTTCCCGTGGCTTCTGCAGTCTTCTAGATGTAAGATAATTGTGCGGCACATTAATATCTCTATGTAATCCCGACGTGTGGGCCTTTCTTCCGTATTTCCTGATAACCCCATGCAGAAATAGACAAACACCAAAACTCATGGAATTCTGTTAGATAAAACCCTAAGTCTTGATGTTGTTTTCATTTGGATCCTTTTCTTTGTTTATTTGATAATTAAATTTGATATTTAAGGACCATCAACAAACTCCCCCAAGTTTACCTCTTGCTCGTCCCTGAGCAAGGATAGACTTAGTAATGGATCAGAAGTTGTTGCAATACCTTTAAAAATTGACGGTACACATGCTTTTAAATAAGATCTCATCTCTGAGTTAGAGTAAACCGTCAAGACTTAAAACTTACTTACTTTACCTTTCACCATGGGACTTGTAACCGTCACTTCTATCTTGAGTAGTTAAAAGATAGAACAGTCTAGTCAAGTGCCATGTCTCTTATTCTTGATCAGCTATAGCTCTGGAGTTTTTGCAGATTTTCAAATAAAACTCAGAGATTCCTTGTACGACTCTCTTAGATCTCTCTTTTGTGGTATTTCTGGAACCTTTCCAAGGCAGTGTTGGTATATGCCTTCTCTCAAGATATGTAGTATTTGTGGTATAAGGCATAGTGACATTGCCTTTTCTCTCACCCTACTCTAATAAGGCATTAATATCTGGAGCTCATAGGTGGGAGATAAAATATACATACTTACAAGACATTTATTGCATAGTCAAACCATGGATCCAATGAAACAAATCAATAAGTCAAATCAAGATGTGCATGTGTGGCGAATGAATGTTGTATGGTGATGATGGTGATAACAATGATGAAAGTCTCATTCTACTTTTGCTCTTTTGAGGGGATACATACCTTTCTTGCTTTTTTTTGTAACTTTGTCAAGAGAATGAGATGCTCTTTTTTTTCCTTTTCTCTCAGGTGGGTATCTTGTACCCCTAATTCTACTGTCGGACACTTGTCCATTTTTACCTCTCGTCTCACTTTTTCTTTTCTTTCGAGGTTCCGGGCACTTGCCCCTTTTTATTTCCTCGTCTTTATTTTATTTAGAGCACTCATCTCTTGAGATAATATAGCAAGTGATAGTAACAAGATAACTTGAGCATTTAGTTCAAGGGGAAAAATAGAAATATTTTTGGCTATTCCCTCCCGGATTAGGAGTAGAATATTTTTGGGTGATTCTGGAGATGGAAATGAGTGGATATATGTGGATGGTACTTCCGGAGTAGAAGCAACATATGTGAGTGAACGTGCAAGTGAATCTTGATTTAACCACATGACAAGTTCCTAAGGGTCTACACAGCTTGACCACACTCAATGCTCATAAGCAGTAAAAAGAAATGTATGGCCCAAAGTCTAGCAAGCATGTATATATGGCTGTGGTAGGAATTTAAACTCTCATCATACAGGAACTCATCATGCATTATTTTAAAGATTTTCAAAGATAAAATTCTCCAGAATTCTAGCATCTCTAGGAATAGATAAACAGCAGCTCAACCTTCCCATATCATATCCGTTAACAACTTAGACTTCAGATCAAGTTTTCTTCCCACAAGTTTAGGTTTAGATCAAGCTTTAAATTATAACAGTTATGTCTAAACTTGAGAGAGAACTTCAAATTTTAAAAATTAGGCAGAGCAACTATTCATCATATCCATGCTAGAGTTTTATTATTAAGATTCAGTTTAGCATAGCTACTTTATTTATTTATTTAACACACTAAGCAAAAGATAAATATATAAGCATAAAATCTTTATTTGGTTTTTTCATAGTTATGTATAGTTATATTTTAATATAGTATAAGTATAAAGATAGATAGAAATATTTAGCGGGATAAATGGGGGTGCTCTCCCCCAAGCTGAATTTTGACGTAATTTCCGTTGATGTAGCTAGCAGGTGGCAGAGGTGTATTTGAAAGTCGGCAGTATCTTCACAGCGATTAGAATATCCTCCGTCTGCTAGTCTTATTAATTCTTAAATTTTGTGGAGCTCAAATAGACAACAAAGCTTTGTGGAACTTGGAAGAGCATCTAGGCCCCTAGTGATTTCGGTGATTAATGACAATGTTGATTACTATGACTAACGTGTGTTTTGCAGAGGCAAAGTCATAGGTAAGGTCGTGGTAATAGGTACTCGATGAACAAGGATGTACATGCCTACTTAATAGTGGAAATCGTTTTGGTTTTCTAAGGATGGATGGACATCGTCAAGACTAGACTAGGTCTAAGTTCCATATGGTGAAGAAGGGCACTTAGAGTAGTTTAGGACTTTGTTTTCCTTTGACCGTACTATTAAGAGGGGCTTTGATCTAGTAGCTTGACTTAGGCAAGGCTTTAGGTTTAGGTGTGGTGCACACTTGGTAAACCTAGCACTTGGCAGCTCAGAGATAGTCCTTAGATCGAGAGGAACCAACTTCGTTTTGGAGCGATCGCGTTTCAACCAAGTTAGGGTGCCCAAGGGGGCACCGGACGCTGAGAGGTAGTGTCCGGTGAGGTCCTTAACCGTTGAGAGTTTCGGTGCCTTAGGGTTAGGCACCGGACTCACCGGGCAGCGTCCGGTCCCACACCCAGGGAGGTTGTAAACTTCCCTTGAGCACCGGACGCTAGCACCGGACGCACCGCGTAGCGTCCGGTCCCATAATCACGGAGTTTGTAAACTCCCCGGAGCACCGGACGGTGCCACCGGATGCTGAGAATTAGCGTCCGGTGACCTATCAGACACAGGTGCAGTTAGCCATTGTGGGGCACCAGACGCTCGGTGCAGAGCGTCCGGTGCAACATTAACAGCGTCTGGTGACCCCGTTTTTAGTGGAAAACGGTTGGCTGACCTTTGGACTTCGTGGGGTGTATTTATACTCCTCCACCTCATCTATGAGAGGTCTCTTGCCCATTTGAACATCTGAGAAACTTGTTGTGGAGCAAGAGAGTAGCAAGAGCCTAGAGAGGATTGAGATTTGAGTGATTTCTTGAGAAAATCCTTCTCTAGTGAATTCCAAGAGTCAAGTGTGCATCCACCACTCTCTAGAGCCTTGTTTGGGTAAAGTGAGAGTTCTTTGCTTGTTACTCTTGGTGATCGCCATCACCTAGACAGTTCGGTTGTGATTGGAGACATGAAGACCGCCCGGAGTTCTTGTGGGTGGCTCGTGTCAAGCATGTGAGCGGTTTTAGGTGATTCACCGCGACGGAGAGTCGAAGAATCAGCCCATTGAATTGGAGCTTATAGGTTGCTTAAATTTTTAGAGAAGCCCGATTCACCCCCCTCTTAGGTATCTTGATCCTTTCAATTGGTATCGGAGCCTAGTGCTCATTATTTAGGCTTCACCGCCTAGAGAAAGTTGTCTAACGGGGATGGACCGCCACTCATGTTCGATGAGGATGACTTCCCGTATTGGAAAATACGGATGGAGTCATACCTTGAGGCATGCGATGTAAAGTGCCTAAAAGCCGCGACCGAAGGGTTTACACCTCTGGAAAAAGACTCCGCTCTTACTCCACAAGAGCAAGAAAATGAGAAGTGGAATGCGAAGGCCAAAAACCACATCTTTAGAGGCCTTTGCAAAGAGGTCTTCAACCGCGTTCGGAGCCACAAAACCGCCAATGCTCTTTGGAAGGAACTTTGTGCGCTCCATGAGGGATCAAAGAGTGAACGCGAGGAACGCTATCACTTGGTGATGAACAAGCTTAATACATTTGAGATGCTTCCCAAAGAAAATGCTAATGAAATATATTCTGGCTTGAATGTCATTGTAGAGGAGCTTAATGGACTTGGGCTCACTCAAATGAGTGCGGCGGGTGTCGCAAAGAAGATACTATGTGTGCTTCCCATTGAGAAATATGGGCACATAGTAACGGTGCTTCACCAAGGCGATCTCTCCACCGCTACTCCAACCGCCATATTGGGGAAGATCAATGCTCATGAGATGTATATGCACATGAACCCCCAAGATGGCTCCTCATCAGCCAAGAAGGAGAAGGACTTGGCCCTCAAAGCTTCTCAGAAGGGCAAAGCCAAGAAGATTGAAGTTGAGTCATCAACTTCAAGTGACGACGATGCTTCCATTGCTCTCATGGTGAGAAGAACCACCAAGATGTTGAAGAAGCTCAACAAGAATGGAGTCAACTTTGATTCCAAGAAGAAGAAGTTCTTCACAAGTAGCAAGAGAAAGCCCATCTCCGAGATGGATTGCTACAATTGTGGTGAGCTTGGCCATCTTGCTCATCAATGTCCAAAGCCCAAGAAGGACAAATACAAGAAGAAGAACAAAGAGCAAGATGACTCAAGCGATGATGAGAAGAATGAAAAGAAGCCATACAAGAAGAAAGGTGGCAAGAAGAAGGAGCACTACAAGAAGAAGAATGGTAAAGCTTACATTGTTGGTGATTGGCTCACCGACATTGAGAGCTCTAGTGGTGACTCCTCCGGCAATGAGAGTGATGATGAGAAGGTTGCCGCCATTGCCATCGATGCTTCATCACCATCATCTTCACCACCATCTACATCCTCTACACACCTATGCCTCATGGCTAAGGTTGACCGGAATGTACAAAGTGAGGATGAGAGTAGTGAAAGTGATAGTGAATTTGAATCACCATCTTATGATGAAATTGTAAAATTGCTTAACAAGTACACAAAAGTCATAAGAAAATCTAGAAGTGAAAATGAAAAGCTTGAACTTGAGAATGAAACACTTCTAGCAAAGCTTAAATCTAGTGATGAGCTTAGAGATCAAAATGAGATCATGACCACTAAGCTCAAGGAGCTCAAACACTCATTAAAAGAGCTCAAAGAAAAACATGATAAACTTGAGAGTGTTCATGATGAGCTTATCACTAGATATAGAGCAATGAAATAAGAGCTAACAACTCTAAAAGCAAACTATGACAACCTTGAGATAGCATATGAACTTGCAATTGATGAAGCACATGTTGCTACTAACCATGTTGCTAAGCTTGATGTAGCCACATCTTGTGATGACTTACTTGTGGAGAGCACAAGCAAATGTGTTGATTGCAAGGGCAAGAAAGTGGTAGTGGCCGAGAGCTATGAGGACACTATCAAGCTCAAGGATGAAATTGTCATGCTCAAGAAAGAGTTGCAAGAGCAAGCCAAGCACAAAACCATTGTGATTGAGTCACCTGATCAAGACAAGAAGCTTGCATATGAGAACAAGTTGCTCAAAGAAGAAAACCAATATCTCAAGCTTGGTTTGATGTATGACAAGCAAGAGAGGATGAGACATTCATCTTGGATGAGTTAGCTAGCAACAATGACCCAATCATCAAGAAGCTAACTCAAGAGAATAGCAAGCTCAAGAAAGAGAAGGAACATCTAACAATGGGGTTAGCAAAGTTCACAAAAGGAAAGGACCTTCAAAGTGAGCTTTTCATGAACACCATCATGAAGATGGATAAGAGTGGGATTGGCTGCAAGGCTCATCAAACAAAGCTCATCAAGTCACTAGCCACTCATGATCAACCAAGCAAGCCAAAGCCGAAGAGATGCTTTGAGTGTGGTCAAGAAGGACACTTTGCTCATGAGTGTAAGGCACCACTACCACCACCCTTGCCCAAGCATGCAAGACCATTTGCCTTCAATGCTCACTACATTGTAAGAAAAGACAAGAGTGGCAAGGTCAAGGTTAGCTTCATGGGGCCGTCCAACAAGCAAAGGCCAAAGAAGATTTGGGTGCCAAAGCAACTAGTAGAGAAGGTCAAGGGCCCTAAGCAAATGTGGGTCCCTAAATCTCAAGCTTGATCTCTTGTGTGTAGGTGAACTACAAGACCGGTGGATCACATTGGGTAATTGATAGTGGTTGCACTCAACATATGACCGGAGATCCCCGGATGTTCACCTCTCTTGATGAAGATGTTGACAACCAAGAGAAGATCACATTTGGTGACAATTCAAAAGGCAAGGTCAAGGGTCTAGGAAAGGTTGCTATATCAAATGACAACTCCATCACCAATGTGCTCTATGTGCAATCATTGAGTTTCAACTTGCTCTCGGTTGGACAACTTTGTGATCTTGGATTTGAATGCTTATTCAAGAAGAAGGAAGTAGTCGTGACTAAGGAAGATGACAATGAAGTGATATTCAAAGGCTTTCGGCACAACAACTTATACATAGTTGATTTCTCATCTGATGAAGTTGATGTCAAGACTTGCTATTTCACCAAGACTTCACTTGGGTGGTTGTGGCATAGAAGGTTAGCACATGTTGGAATGGGCACACTCAAGAAGTTGATGAAGAAAGAATTGATTAGAGGCTTGAAGGATGTGACATTTGAAAAGGACAAGCTTTGTAGTGCATGTCAAGCCGGCAAGCAAGTTGCAAACACTCATCCAACCAAGGCCTATCTCTCTACTTCAAGAGTGCTTGAGCTACTTCACATGGATCTATTTGGACCAACCACATATGCTAGTGTTGAAGGCAACAAATATTGCTTGGTCATAGTTGATGATTTCTCCCGGTACACTTGGACATTCTTCTTGCAAGAGAAGGCCGAAGTTGCATCCATATTCAAGAAGTTTGCAAAGAATGCCCAAAATCAATTTGAAGTGAATATCAAGAAAATTAGAAGTGACAATGGCAAGGAATTTGACAACACCAACATTGAAGAGTATTGTGATGAAGTAGGAATCAAACATGAGTTTTCCTCAACATACACACCACAACAAAATGGGGTTGTAGAAAGAAAGAACCAGACATTGATCACCTTGGCAAGAACAATGCTAGATGAATACAACACTTCGGAGAAGATGTGGGCCGAGGCAATCAACACCGCATGCTATACTTCAAACCGGCTCTTTCCTCACAAGTTCCTAGAGAAGACACCATATGAGTTGCTCAAGGGGAAGAAGCCCGATGTCTCATTCTTTAGAGTGTTTGGATGCAAATGCTACATCTACAAGAAGCGCAAACACTTGGGCAAGTTCCAAAGAAGATGTGACATTTGCTACTTGGTTGGCTATTCATCAAAGTCCAAGGCATATAGGGTCTTTAACCATGCCACAAACATGGTTGAAGAAACATTTGATAATGAATTTGATGAAACTAATGGCTCCCAAGGAGCAAGTGATAATCTTGATGATGTAGGTGGTGAACCATTGAGGGATGCCATGAAGAACATGCAGGTGGGAGACATCAAGCCAAAAGAAGATGATGATGATGTACAAGTCATTGAGCCACCATCCACCTCACATGTACCACAAGATGAAGACAAGGATGTGAGAGATGCTCATGAAGACACTCAAGTCACTCATGAGCAAGCGGTGGCACAAGCACAAGATATTGATGCTCCCCAACCAACCCCTCAAGTGGCGCCAAGAAGAACATCACATCTCCTCCAAGATCATTCTCAAGATCTCATCATCGGGAGTCCATGACGTGGTGTAACTACTCGTTCTAGACATGCTTTGTTTATTGAACATCACGCTTTTGTGTCTCTTGAAGATGAACGAAAGACTATCGAGGAAGCTCTTCGTGATGGGGATTGGATCATGGTCATGCAAGAGGAGTTGAACAACTTCTCTCGCAACCAAGTATGGACACTTGAAGAGCGACCCAAAGATGCAAGAGTGATTGGAACAAAGTGGGTCTTCCGGAACAAGAAGGATGATCAAGGCAAAGTGGTGCGCAACAAGGCAAGGCTCGTGGCAAAAGGCTTTTCACAAGTGGAAGGTCTTGCCTTCGGTGAAACATTTGCACCAGTGGCAAGACTTGAAGCAATCCGTATCCTACTTGCATATGCATCTAGTCATAATATCAAGTTATTTCAAATGGATGTGAAAAGTGCTTTTTTGAATGGCTATATTAATGAGCTTGTCTATGTTGAGCAACCCCCCAGTTTTGAAGACCCTAGGTACCCCAAGCATGTCTACCGGTTGTCCAAGGCTCTCTATGGTCTCAAGCAAGCTCCTAGAGCATGGTATGAGAGGCTTAGGGACTTCCTCATTGAGAAGGGCTTCAAGATTGGGAAAGTTGATACAACACTCTTCACCAAGAAAATGAATGGGGAAATCTTCATTTGCCAAGTTTATGTTGATGATATTATTTTTGGCTCTACTAATGAAGATTTTTGCAAGGAATTTGGTGATTTGATGTCCAAGGAGTTTGAGATGTCCATGATTGGCGAGCTATCCTTCTTCCTAGGATTTCAAGTCAAGCAAATGAAGGAAGGAGTCTTCATCTCTCAAGAGAAGTACACACAAGATCTTCTCAAGAGGTTCAAGATGATGGATTGCAAGCCAATCAAGACTCCCATGGCATCAAATGGGCATCTCGACTTGGATGAGGGAGGTAACCCAATTGACAAGACTCTCTATCGCTCCATGATAGGAAGTCTACTCTACCTCACCGCATCTAGGCCCGATATCATGTTTAGTGTGTGTATGTGTGCTAGATATCAAGCAATGCCTATCGAATCTCACTTCATTGCCGTCAAGAGAATTTTTAGGTATCTAAAATACACACCTTGCCTAGGTTTGTGGTATCCCAAAGGTGCAAGATTCCAACTTGTAGGATATTCCGATTCGGATTATGCCGGGTGCCGGATTGATAGAAAAAGCACATCCGGAGGGTGCCACTTCCTAGGTAGATCACTTGTCTCTTGGATGTCAAAGAAACAAAATAGTGTTGCCTTGTCAACGGCCGAGGCGGAATACATTGCCACCGGTGCTTGTTGTGCACAAATACTCTACATGAAACAAACTTTGCTAGACTATGAAGTAGTACTAGACAAAGTACCTTTGTTGTGTGACAACGAAAGTGCCGTAAACTTTGCTAACAACCCAGTTCAACACACCCGCACAAAACATATTGACATCCGCCACCACTTCCTTAGGGATCATGTTGCTAAAGATGACATATCTCTAGAGAATGTGGGAACGGAAAATCAATTGGCGGATATCTTCACAAAACCCCTAGATGAAACTAGGTTTTGTATGTTAAGAAATGAACTTAATGTGCTTGATCTCTCTAACTTCACTAAAAGATAAAGTTGTGTGTTGAATTTTGTAAATAGCTTTTGCTTTGCATGTCATGCATACCAAAACTAAAATACAAAAATTTGTGTGTGTGAAAAAGCTTAACCTTGGATCAAACTTGACAAGCATTAGTTTACTTTCAAGTATTCCATTTCACCTCATATCATATGCATGCTTGCTAGTTGACCGTTTCTTTTCGATTACTCTTTGAGCATCCGTTGTGTTCGTCCATAGATAGGGGTAGCATTCAAAGCTCATTTTGATTTAAACCCCTAGCTTTATGGCCATATGATGCTCCTTGGTGATTTCTCGAACTATTTTCATAAAAACTACTAAGCCTATGGCTAAATATTTGTGAAAATTTGATTGTTTGAGAGAGGTCACTCATACCAGTTCCACTTGGTGTTTAGTTGTGTGTTCTTGAAGTTGGAACTTGGTTGGGTCAAAGTCGGATGTAGTGCTAAGTTGGAAAAGGACTCGGAGGGGCACCGGACGATGCACCGGACGTTGTCTCGGTGCGTCCGGTGCGGTGAGTGTCCCAGATTGCACTCACCGGATGCAGGAACAGTGTCCCTGCAGCATCTGGTGAGGTGCGTCCGGTGCTCACCAGGCGTGCCCTAGGGCACCGGACGCTAAAGCCAGCGTCCGGTGGCCATCATCCGGTGACATGCCAATTTGCAATCCTCTCTGCGCATGAGTCCGGTGGTCACCGGATGCGTTGTTGACGGTCCTTAATGCTCAAATTTAACCATCAACTAATCATACAAAAGGATCCAAATGCAAGCAACACCTAGACTTAGGGTTTTATCTGACAGAATTCCACGAGTTTTGGTGTTTGTCTATTTCTGCAGGGGGTTATCAGGAAATACGGAAGAAAGGCCCACATGTCGGGTTTACATAGAGATATTAACGTGCTGCACAATTTTCTATCATCTAGAAGACTCCAGAAGCCACGGGACCAAACGGGAAGGCAATCGGGCTCGGAGGCAGGGCGCCCGCCCAACCCTTCTGGGCGCCCGCCCAGCTACAGTGCCCAATCAGGACACGTTTCGCGGATTATGCTCCACCGACCTAAAGGATCAAGGAAAACCATGCGATTAATGTCGGTTTGATCCGACGGCCCAGATTCACTTGAAGGGACTATAAAACCAGACCCTCTGGCCCCTGGAGATCATACCTCTTCTACAGAATCAAAGTTCGGGTTTCAATTCTTCATCCAAGTAGAGAGGATCCCTCTAGTTCTTCTAGTTATACTTCTAGTTCATCTAGATCTAGTTCTAGTTCATCTAGTTCTAGTTCTAGTTCCTCTAGTTCTAGTTCTAGTTAGTTCTAGTTGTAATCTAGAAAATAGGGAGAGAGAAGAGGAGAGCGGAGGAGGAGCCGGATCTGTCGGATCTTCCTCAACATTATACTTTTGCAGCATCTGGTTCGTTCTTCATCGTTCTCCAGGTTCTTCAATTCATAATCCTGAGTTCTTTAATTACTTTTATTTACATTCAAGTTATTTATTGGATTCCCGCTTGCATCAAGTGCTCTAGTCTTTATAACGCTAGAGTAGTAATTAATAGATTAGACGTGGTGTTTAGTCTTGCAATTACCTAGAATTGCACCCAATCCTACGGATTGTTGTGGTAGCCTTAGGGTAGTGACAGCCCTAACGGTTGACGTATTCCACCACGTTTGGATCGGTGTTTGTAGGACCGTAGTCGGAGCTTCCTAGCCCCCTTCTCATCTCTTTTTGTGGTTAGTGTTCTGATGTCCCGAAATAGATAATCTTGAATGTCCCGATATAGATAATCTTGAAGTAATTCTTGATTCTTAGATCAACTAGAGAACTCTCAGGAAACTTCCTCTCTTCCCACCAAAAATAATCATATAGTTTTTCTTGGGCGATCTTGGATGTTAATTAGTACACTCATGTTCTTTGTGGAAAATCGATACTCTGGAATACTCCCGGGTGAAAGCTACATCGGTATCCGTGCGCTTGCGGATTTTTCTTTTTGCGTTTAAAATACCCAACAAGCTTTCTGGCGCCGTTGCCGTGGAACGGTAGCTGTGCTAGTTTCGAACCAAGTCGTCCGTGTATCCTTTTTCTTTTCCTTTTTTACCACACTCACCTTATCATTTTCACCGTACCACATGGATTTCACTCTAAGCATTAATGAGCATGGAATTTATTTCATAGCCACTTCATTTACTCCATGCTCATATGCAACATCTTCACAATCCATTGGTCTCTCCAACATCACCACATTCGAGATCTCCAACCCCCACTTCCTTTCTATTTATAAAAACTTTAAAAGGGCGGTTGTCGATGCATATGTCTATAATAAATTTTGCAGATCTCGTTGAGTCGATCTTGATATAGGTCAGCGTTGGAGTGGAAACCACTTCACTGACATAAATCGATGGTTTCCCAAGGACAAGCTTAGTGTCCTAAAACAAGCACTGATCAGATCATAACATGAGCTTTTAATTATTTGCAACATTACCTTCTGTACCGAGCATATAAGGATAATTGTAAAAATATTCCTTCGGGTATTCTTGTCACTAACCTTTTCAGGATTGGAGCAAGAAGATCGGATGAATGACAAACACAAGGTATGTCCAACCAATCATCATACAACATTGAATTAAATTCATCCAAACTTGAATTTTGCAAAATTCAAGCTTGGGGGAGTGCTTTACATAAAAATATCCTTTGCCATGTTGCTATGTTGGTTGTCCCTACCTTTGAGACATGCTCAATTTGTTAAATACTAAACACACTACTTCATCTCCACTTGAGTAGATCTCTATAAATGCTCTCATGCTACCTTTATTTGCTTTAGTATATGTCTAGGTTTGGAGTAGTTTCATTTATCTCTTAATTAAGCATGGTGCTTAGTTTAGGAATGATGGTCTTACTTCCAAAGGATTTTAAATTAAGCATGATGCTTAGGTTAAAATTCCCTCCTAAATCAAATTAGACATGATGTCTAGGTTGATCTTTGAGCCGATAGTATGCTATAGTAGATATTGGATATTTTTTGGACTAACCCCTGCAGGAAAACTTTCAATATCGACCTGGGAAGTCCTGAGACAAACTCACATTGGAGACAAAGAGAGAGACACATGAAGTTTAACAATCTACACAAGGAAGGCATAGCTCACAAGAGATGATCCATGGACGGTGCCACAAACACGATGCACAACCACTAAGAAAGGAAAGCTTCCACAAGGTAATACTGTACCATCACTCTTCAAGTAAGGTAACATCTTAAGGTACTTGACTATCACTTCTATAAGCTTTTCCTTGGTTCTGGCATTCACATGAATAAAAGAGACAAACATGTATGATTTACAATTCTAGATTAACCAACCCAATCGATTCAATATGTTTAGTCCTTTCACCTTTGTGATCCCACACTAAATGTTGCACACACAATCTTTGGAAGATATATATAAAAAAAGAGATAAGTATAGATAGATTATCTTTCCATTAGGTTGAGTGATCTGATCTGACAAATGTTTTAAATGTTACACTCATTATCCATCAACTTTGTCTTGCTCACTATGGTTAAGGTTAGAGAAGAACAAATACACTTTTGGTTCTGTTGGTGTTTTCCACCAACAGTGCCCATGCACTTGATCTCTGCCTTTTCTCTAAGAGCAGGTACACTTCGAGCAAAATATGAAGGACTTTTACAACTCCCAGACTCCACTAAGTGAAGAACCTAGATCTACGAGCACAAACACACTGGAGATACTGGACACTCAGGCAATCACTGCCCTGAGATGCTTGAGGACGTAACTACTGGAGTAACCCTGTTGTGGAAGTAATTACTGACCTTCTGCCGGTCAAGAGATACAATCCAGGACGTCCCGTCATCCCGATCTCCATCGGCATGGTGGACTTCCTAGAAGCACTCTGCAACTTTGGCTCCAGCGTCAACATTATGCTCAGGAAACAACCATGTGTTTGCAGCTTGCAGATCAGACACTACGTTTCCCAAAGGGAATATTGAAGAACCTCTAGTTGGTACCCTGTACGCCCCAGCAGACTTCATGGTGATAGAGACTGGTACTGATGAGAGGGCACCCATCATCCTAGGGAGGCCATTCCTGAACACCTCGGGAGCTGTCATCTACGCTAGTGCTGCCAAGATCAGTTTCTACATCAAGGGGAAGAAGGAGACGTTTTCCTTCAAGAAACAAGAGTACACAAATCCCAGAGCAATCCTGACATGAACCAAGGAAGAGGACCAACAGAAGGAACAAGAACAAGCAAATATGTACCAAGTCAGCTAAGATGGTCACTGCAGCTCAAGGAGGTCAAGATCGTCAACTCAAGTTGCCTTTCTTGATCAAGAAGGACGACCCTGGTGTCCCAAGCATCGAGTGCACAATCAACGGATATTCTTTTCAGAAGACACTCTACGACACCGGATCTAACGTCAACATAATGGCCGCAGTCACTTATCAGCTCCTGCATGGAACCATGTCCCTACAACCAACATACATTCAGCTCCAGATGGCAGATCAGACATTCTGAAAGATTGAAGGTTATTGACATGGGAGAAGACGAGTACGATCCACCCATCATCCTTGGAAGACCGTTCTTTAGCACCATTAAAGCAATCATATACATTGGAACCAGAGAAGTCCACATGCACTTCCCCTCAGAGAAGGTACGCCACTGTTTTACTGACCCTAACTATATAGTTGAAGATTCTAAGCAGGTCAGGACAAGAAGACGATGACACAGCCGCAACCAGAGGAGGCAAATCATCAAGGACGAATGGTTAGACAATGAAGGAGAAGTTGTAAGGTCTGAAGATATACAACTTGAACAGAACTGTCCTGAGGAGACCGTAGCACCGAGTCAGGTGTGTAGAGACAAGATAGTTATACATGAAGAGCAGAACCACCGACTACACCATCCAGCGAATCCCAGGACGACTGAGAAAACGGAGAGTCCCGTTCGGAGGACTTAAAAACACCGAACGCCTTGCCAAGAGGTAAACTTAGTAGTTATCTTTTTCCTTTCAATTATTTTAAAATAGTTTGCTTAGTTAATCAGGTTCATATCATCTTGAAAAGAAAATAAAAATGTTAATTAAGTCCCATGTGAGTATGCTCATGGCATAAAACCCATAAGTACATTCACTGTGGTGGCATAAAAATAAAATAAATATATTCCTGTCCTATAAAAATAAAATTATAAAAATAGATTTATGATCCTACCAAAGAGAGTAACATTTATTGAGGAGGCTCAACATGATAAAGGCTAGATATTTATGCTAACACTTAACCAGTTCCACAAAGCTTTGTTGTCTATTTGAGCTCCACAGAATTTAAGGATCAAAGAAGACTAGCAGACGGAGGACATCCTAATCGCTATCAGAGTGCTGCCGACATTCAAATACACCTCCGCCACCTGCTAGCTACATCAAAAGGAATTATGTCAAAATCCAGCTTGGGGGAGAGCACCCCCATTTATCCAGCTAAGTATTCTACTCGCGTTTATATTTTACTCAAATAATAAAAAGATGCATAATCATAAAAACCTAAATAAAGATTTTGTGCTTATATATATATATATATCTTTGCTTAGCTTGCTAAATAAATAAATAAAGTTTGCTATGAACCCTCATGATAAGCTCTCACATGGAAATGATGAATAGTTGCTCTGCCATGACTAGTTCCTAAAATTGAAATCTTTCTCAAGTTTAGGCATAACTGTTACGAATTAAGATTTGCTCTAAACCTGAACTTGTGGGGAGAGTACTTGATCTAAAGTCTAAGTTGTTAACGGATACGATATGGGATGGTTGAGCTGCTGTTTATCTGTTCCTAGAGATGCTAGAATTCTGGAGAATTTTATCTTTGAAAATCTTTAAAATGCTGCATGATGAGTTCCTGTATGATGAGAGTTTAAATTCCTACCACAGCCATATATACATGCTTGCTAGACTTTGAGCCACACATTTACTTTTTACTGCTTATGAGCATTGAGTGTGGTCAAGCTGTGTAGACCCTTAGGAGCTTGTCATGTGGTTAAGTCAAGATTCACTTGCACGTTCACTCATACATGCTACTTCTACTCTGGAAGTACCATCCACATATACCCATTTCCATCTCCAGAACCACCCAAAAATATTCTACTCCTAATCCCGGAGAGAATAGCCAAAAATATTTCTATTTTTTCCCTGTGAAATAAATGCTCAAGTTATCTTGTTACTACCACTTGCTATATTATCTCATGAGATGAGTGCTCTAAAGAAAAAAAGAGAAAAAAAAATAAGAATACGAGGAAATAAAAAGGGGCAAGTGCCCGGAACCTCGAAAGAAAAAAAAGAAGAAGAAAAAGTGAGACGATAGGTAAAAATGGACAAGTGTCCGACAGTAGAATTAGGGGTACAAGATACCCACCTGAGAGAAAAGAAAAAAAAAAGAAAAAGAAAGAAAAAGAAAATACAGAGCATCTCATTCTCCCTGAAAGTTTCAAAAGAGCAAGAAAGGTATGTATCCCCTCAAGAGGGCACTAGTAGAATTAGACTTTCACCATTGTTATCACCATCATTACCATGCACCATTCATTCGCCACACATGCACATCTTGATTTGACTTATTGACTTGTTCTTCTGGATCCATGGTTTGACTATGCAATAAATGTCTTGTAAGTATGTATTAGCTGTCTCCCACCTATGAGCTCCAGATATCAAAAGCCTTATTAGAGTAGTGTGAGAGAGAAGGCAATGTCACTATGCCTCATACCAAAAATACCACATACTTTGAGAGAAGGCATACACCATTACTGCCTTGGTAAGGATCCAGAAATACCACAAAAGAGAGACTAGAGAGAGGCATACAAGGAATCTCTGAGTTTTATTTGAAAATCTGCAAAAACTCCAGAGCTATAGTTAATCGAAGAACAAGAGACATGGTGCTTGACTAGACTGTTCTATCTTTTAACTACTCAAGACAGAAGTGACGGTTACAAGTCCCATGGTGAAAGGTAAATGAGTAAGTTTTAAGTCTTAACAGTTTACTCTAACCAGAGATGAGATCTTGTTTAAACGCATGTGTATCTTTAAGTTATGAAACCACTGCAGAAACTCTTGAGTTCATCTTTGCTCAGGGACGAGCAAAGGTTATGCTTGGGGGAGCTTGTTGACGGTCCTTAATGCTCACATTTAACCATCAACTAATCATAGAAAAGGATCCAAATGCAAGCAACAATTAGACTTAGGGTTTTATGTGACAGAATTCAACGAGTTTTGGTGTTTGTCTATTTTTGTAGGGGGTTATCAGGAAATACGAAAGAAAGGCCCACATGTCGGGTTTACATAGAGATATTAACGTGCTGCACAATTTTCTATCATCTAGAAGACTCCAGAAGCCACGGGACCAAACGGGAAGGCAATCGGGCTCGGAGGCAGGGCGCCCGCCCAACCCTTCTGGGCGCCCGCCCAGCTACAGTGCCCAATCAGGACACGTTTCGCGGATTATGCTCCACCGACCTAAAGGATCAAGGAAAACCGTGCGATTAATGTCGGTTTGATCCGACGGCCCAGATTCACTTGAAGGGACTATAAAACCAGACCCCCTGGCCCCTGGAGATCATACCTCTTCTACAGAATCAAAGTTAGGGTTTCAATTCTTCATCCAAGTAGAGAGGATCCCTCTAGTTCTTCTAGTTCTACTTCTAGTTCATCTAGATCTAGTTCTAGTTCATCTAGTTCTAGTTCTAGTTCCTCTAGTTCTAGTTCTAGTTAGTTCTAGTTGTAATCTAGAAAATAGGGAGAGAGAAGAGGAGAGCGGAGGAGGAGCCGGATCTGTCGGATCTTCCTCAACATTATACTTTTGCAGCATCTGGTTCGTTCTTCATCGTTCTCCAGGTTCTTCAATTCATAATCCTGAGTTCTTTAATTACTTTTATTTACATTCAAGTTATTTATTGGATTCCCGCTTGCATCAAGTGCTCTAGTCTTTATAATGCTAGAGTAGTAATTAATAGATTAGACGTGGTGTTTAGTCTTGCAATTACCTGGAATTGCACCCAATCCTACGGATTGTTGTGGTAGCCTTAGGGTAGTGACAGCCCTAACGGTCGACGTATTCCACCACGTTCGGATCGGTGTTTGTAGGACCGTAGTCAGACCTTCCTAGCCCCCTTCTCATCTCTTTCTGTGGTTAGTGCTCTGATGTCCCGATATAGATAATCTTGAAGTAATTCTTGATTCTTAGATCAACTAGAGAACTCTCAGGAAACTTCCTCTCTTCCCACCAAAAATAATCATATAGTTATCCTTGGGCGATCTTGGATCTTAATTAGTACACTCACGTTCTCTGTGGAAAATCGATACTCTGGAATACTCCCGGGTGAAAGCTACATCGGTATCCATGCGCTTGCGGATTTTTCTTTTTGCGTTTAAAATACCCAACACGCGTCCGGTGCCACATTAAGAGCGTCCGGTGACCCCGCGGCAGGCGCATATAACCCGCGCCCCCAGGTGTTGAGTCGGCAGTTTTTCTCTCTCTCTCTCCCTCGCAAAGTCAACCGCAGCCGTGCCCTAGCAAATCGCCGATCCGCCGCCGCCGTCGAGTTCGTCGATCCCCGACGACCTCGGAGTTCTCCCCCCCGCGCTAGATCTTCCGGGCTTCTCCTCTTTCCTCTTCTCCCACCAGTGACTTGGTTCCTGCGGGATAGTTAGGGTTTGGGTGAGTTCCCTGTTTACGCCCTCAAGGTGTTTGGTTCTTTGTGTGAATGAATCTAATTGTGTTTTTGACGACGATTCGATTCGTTCTATCTCTGTAGCACCCTGAGGAGTGGTTTCACGTTCTCCGGCGGATTCTGATCGTGATATTTCATCCGGAACGCATCTCGTCATCGGATCCGCGTTGATCTTCTGTGATAGTTGGCTAGTTGTCGGCAGTTCTTTCAGTCAGTTGTTCTTGCGATGGCTCGTGGCAAGAATGTCAGTGGTCCGGCTGCCAGCGCTGGAGGTTCCCCAGGAGGTGATGGTGGAGGTGATCCTCCCCGTCGCCTGTCAGCGGCAGAGAAAGGCAAGGGCAAGAAGTTGGCCACCAAGAAGAGGAAGGCCAGCGATAGAGAGGTAGAGATAGCAGAAGCAGTCGCAGCAGCAGCAGAGGCAGCTGAGAGGGGTGGACGGTCAGGTGCCCTGAGGATTGGGGCCGATCTCACGCCACATCAGAGGTGTGCTGTTCTTGAGGCCAAGGCTCGTCATGGATCACCCCCTGGTACTATCATGCTAGGAGGACAGCGTGTCAGGATTACAGTCAGAGATCCAGCTCAGGAGGACCCGGACATAGGGACAGAGGCAGAGGCCCAGGCAGAGGGTCCGGCACAGGCACATTAGCAGGAGCAGCCCCTCAGGTGGTCCACCCGTGCCCGTACACAGGCCATCCCTAGGACTAGTACACTGGGCCAGTCTACCTCCGCTACTCGCTCTACACCAGCTCGAGGCACACCAGCTCCTCGTCAGGGACCAGTCAGGATACACAGGGACCTCACTCTAGTGTTAGCTAGGGAGATCCAGCAGCTGCGGTTTGTTCCATTTCCTACTTGGTTCCCAGCTGCTAGGGATCCACGAGCCAGTGCCAGGTTCAACATAGTGGTCCAGGAGGATATTTATGAGGCCCTAGTTCATTCACAGGCTCAGTTCCGAGAGCACAGAGTGATCGATCTTGAGATTCTAGGGAACGTGGTTGGTGTAGACATCAGACAGTACTTCACATACCTCCACAGTCTCCCAGAGCTGCTCGCTTTGCGTGGTACCTACTGTGAGCAGTGGGTCAGAGAGTTTTATGCGTCAGTGTGGGTTTCTCCGGAACATAGCTACATCCACTACGCACTGGCAGACACAGACTATAGGGTGACAACACAGAGTTCCAGAGAGGTCCTTGGGTTGAGAGCCTATCCCACCAGGATTCACCAGCTGTGCTACGGGAACATCGAGCCCCCTCGACGTCCTCACGGTGGTGAGATACCACCGGTTGACTTCATGGCTCCCTGGTTCCGTCAGCCATTTGGAGAGGGCTCTAGTAGGACAGTGGGAGATTTGACACGCCCAGCCAGGATCCTCGACTTTGGGTTGAGGAAGACACTCCTTCCTGTTGATATTTGGGAACACAATAAGGAATTGATCCGCAAGCGCACGGATATCGGTGAGCACTTCACCCGGGAGGTTATCCAGAGTATCGTATTTATTTTTTACCACTAGGAGAAAGAGTGCATCTGACTAACCCGGTCTATTACTACTAACCCTTTAGGCAACAAAGAATGTTCCTCGATGTGAGTGATAAATAGAGAAGACTACAACTGTAATCTCCTAACCTTGGTAAGGATGATCTACTGTTCTATTGGGGAGGCTAATGGAATCTAGACACCACAGAGGATGTTCAACCCGCACCTATAAACCCTATCCTTCCTGCTAACGAGATATGGTTTGCAAAGGTAACTCGGAAATGTCACATTCCTCGCTACTACGACAGTCTAGCTAGTCAGGGAATATCTATGAGTATCCTAGCTTAAACACCACGTCTACGCTAGAGATGATTACTCTAAACTCTACGCGAAGAGATTAATGTAAACTCATAAACCAAAAGAACAATAAAACAAGAACTTACTAGAATTTAAAAGTTGAAATACTAAAGAATCCTAGGAGCAAGCCTTGGGTTAGAAGAACTTGATCCCATAGGTACAAGCTCGGAGTAGACACCGACAGGCCAGGCTTCCTCCGATCTACAACTCCACTCTATCTCTCTCAATCTAGTAGAAACTAGAAGATCTATTTCTACTCACATTGTATGCTAAGCCTAAAAAGAAATTTTATTTAGAGAAAAGGTTTTCCTTCGAGGGCTCCCCTCAACTCTATGATAAACTTGTCTCCTCCAAGGGCCAGGGGTTCTGGTTTTATAGTCCCCTCAAGTGAACGTGAGCCATTGGATCAAACCGACATTGATTGGACGGTTATCCTTGATCCTTTAGGTCGGTGGAACGTCGTGTGTGAAAAGAGTCCTGATTGGCATCAAACAGAGGGCGGGCGCCCAGGGCCTGGCCCCGTTCGGCCTTTGCTTCCTTCCTGTGGCTTTTGGAGTCTTCTAGATGGTAGAAAATTGCGCAGTGCATTGATATCTCTATGTAATCCCGACATGTGGGCCTTTCATCCTTATTTCCTGATAACCCCCTGCAGAAACAAATAAACAACAAAACTCATGGAATTCTGTCAGATCAAACCCTAATTCTAGGTGTTGTTTGTATATTGGTCCTTTCTCTTGTTTATTTGACAATTAAAATTGATACTTAAGAACTATCAACACTTCCCAGGATAGGCTATAGGGACGGCTTCACCAGGATACAGCAGTGGCTAGTAGCTCACCTCATCTCAAAGACTCCTTTTGATTTGTTGGATCTAATAGTCTCAGAGATCGAGGACACTATTTCAGAGAGCTTCAGAGGTCGGCGTCAGTTGCCGTACGCACATTGGATTACCATGATCATTCTTCGTGCTAGGCCCGTACCCCTGCCAGCTCACCTGCAGAGAGAGTTGTCGGATTTAGATACCGTGTTCCCCTACTACGACCGCCAATGTTATCCTAAACGCTAAACGGTAAACAGTCGGTCACCCTTCGTTTAGCGTTTAAACTGTTTAGACGGTGTTTAAACGGATTAAAACGGTCTAAACGGTTTTACACAATATTACAAAAATGTGCATATTTTTTAATGTAAAATCAATAATTCTATCATTTATACATATTTATGCAACTAAAATCTATTTATTTTATTATATATATATGTTTATGCATGTTAGAAGAATTAAATATACATATTTATGCATGTAACAAATCAATTTTATATATTTGTTAATATAATAAATTTAAGTATACAAATTGTTGATATAAAATTCAACTAGATTTACCTAGTGTTTGCCTAAACGCCCGTTCAAAGAGCCGTTTATCATGTTTAATACCGTTTACAACCGTTCCGTGTAGGCCGTTTAGACCGTTTTCCCTGTTTTTTGACCGTTTAAACGGTCAACCGTTTAATTTCCCGTTTACCCCCTAAACAAAACAGTTTGCCACCGTTTACCGTTTAATGACCGTTTAATTGGCCGTTTAGGCCGTTTAGGCGAACACTGACGACCGCAGGCAGATGCTGAGAGCGCACACCGACCTCTGAGCTCCACCACCTTCTAGTGCACCACGTGGCCCGGTGCCCCCACCTTCTCCTAGGGGCACTCGCAGTTCAGGAGCAGTTCCAGAGACCGAGGAGGAGCAGGACATAGCTATTGGGGCATTTGCTGATGCAGAGGCTGAGGGAGACTTTGACTTTGCCTCGGACAGCTCAGATGACGATTATCGTCTTCCAGTGCCAGACCTTCCCTCGAGGGCACACGACCACGAGGCAGGAGGCTCCTTGTGTGCTTCAGACCCCGCTCTGCTTGCTATACTAGAGGGGATGAGAGCCGATCAGCGGCGGGCAGCTGAGGACCAGGCGAGGAGAGACAGGGACCAGGCTGCCATCAATGCAGCCATGCAGGCTAGGCAGGATGAGCTCCAACGACAGCTTCTGACCTTCTAGGAGGAGCAGCTTGCGTTCCAGGCTCAGGAGACAGCGATGATGGCCGCTCTTATGGCCGCCTCAGGGATTCAGATTCCTCAGATACAGCTCCGAGGCACTTCGTCTGTCAGACCTCCCACTCCAGTACCTCAGAACCAAAGTCAGTATCAGCAGCCACTACAACTTCCTGCTCAGAGTCAGCCGTTCTCGACGCCTCAGCACCAGGTCTCCCAGGGTGCTATCTCCTCTGGCTTTGAGCAGGTACCGCAGTTTACGCCTCTCCGCTCTGGATTCACTCCACAGTCAGTGACAGCGTCTCAGGTTGTGTTGGATTCGTCGGTAGGCCAGCACGTCAGCTTCTCTTACAGTGCTCTGACCGGTGACCCTACGCCTCCACCCCTGCAGGCTCCTGCAGCTTTTATGGTCCCAGTAACCACCACAAAGCGCCTGTCATCGTCCATAGCTTCGTTTGAGCAGCTAGCACCTTCTTCTACCGTGCCAGAGACGTCAGCTACAGCGACCGAGTCCGTGCCAGCTTCGTTAGCAGGACTCGAGCAGCCACCTCAGCTTGTGAAAGCTTCAGTGCCTCTAGAGCAGACCCAGACTGCTTCGCCAGCACCTGTAGCTTCAGAGGGTTACTCCACCTCCTCCGCCTCGACGGCCGATGGTTCAGATGTTGCAGTTCGCTTTGAGGCCGTGCCGAGGGACTCCACTGCTCCGCCTCCACCTCCGTCTTGTTAGGTTTTTGGCGCTTGATGCCAAAGGGGGAGAGAGTTGTGAGTATGAGAGTTAGGGGGAGTTAGAGGGCTACAGAGAGGCTTTGTTAGTTATTTTGATATACTCTTTTGTGTGCTACTCTATCATGTGCATCATGTTTACCTTTATGCATTGCATTTGTGTGAGACACACTGGTTGTGAGACATGACCTTATGCCTAATTGTAATATCTTTATGTCATGTTCTTTGGCTCATATTACCTTTGCTTCCGCGTTTTTACTCCGATGTTCTTATGAGCCATTTGTGATTATATCCTGTTGTACACCACTCACATATTTTGATGCAGGATGTTAGACTTGGTTGATATAAGCATGTCTAATCACTTTGTTCTTATTGTATCATGCTTATTGAAACCAAGTCATTTGAAAACCTCAACTCTTTTCATACTCAAGGTTATTGTCATCAATCACCAAAAAGGGGGAGATTGAAAGAGCATCTAGGCCCCTAGTGATTTCGATGATTAATGACAATGTTGATTACTATGACTAATGTGTGTTTTGCAGAGGCAAAGTCGTAGGTAACGTCATGGTAATAGGTACTCGATGAACAGGGACGTACATGCCTACTTAAAAGTGGAAATCGTTTCGGTTTTCAAAGGATGGATGGACATCGTCAAGACTAGACTAGGTCTAAGTGCCATATGGTGAAGAAGGGCACTTAGAGTAGTTTAGGACTTTGTTTTCCTTTGACCGTACTATTAAGAGGGGCTTTGTTCTAGTAGCTTGACTTAGGAAAGGCTTTAGGTTTAGGTGTGGTGCACACTTGGTAAACCTAGCACTAGGCAGCTCAGCGATAGTCCTTAGATCGAGAGGAACCAACTTCGTTTTGGAGCGATCGCGTTTTGACGAAGTTAGGGTGCCCAAGGGGGCACCGGACGCTGCACCGGACGCTGAGAGGTAGCATCCGGTGAGGTCCTTCACCGTTGAGAGTTTCGATGCCTTAGGGTTAGGCACCGGACGCTGGCACCGAACTCACCGGGCACCCAGGGAGGTTGTATACTTCCCTTGAGCACCGGATGCTAGCACCGGACGCATCGGGTAGCGTCCGGTCCCATACTCAGGGAGTTTGTAAAACTCCCCAGAGCACCGGACGGTGCCACCGGACGCTGAGAATTAGTGTTCGGTGACCTGTCATACGCAGGTACAGTTAGCCGTTCTGGGGCACCGGACGCTCGGTGTAGAGCGTCCGGTGCAACATTAACAGCGTCCGGTGACCCCGTTTTCAGTGGAAAACGGTTGGCTGACCTTTGGACTTCGTGGGGTGTATTTATACTCCTCCACCTCGTCCATGAGAGGTCTCTTGCCCATCTGAACATCTGAGAAACTTGTTGTGGAGCAAGAGAGTAGCAAGAGCCTAGAGATGATTGAGATTTGAGTGATTTCTATAGAGAATCCTTCTCTAGTGAATTCCAAGAGTCAAGTGTGCATCCACCACTCTCTACAGCCTTGTTTGGGTCAAGTGAGAGTTCTTTGCTTGTTACTCTTGGTCATCGCCATCACCTAGACGGTTCGGTGGTGATTGGAGACACGAAGACCGCCCAGAGTTCTTGTGGGTGGCTCGTGTCAAGCTTGTGAGCGGTTTTGGGCGATTCACCGCGACGGAGTGTCGAAGAATCAACCCGTAGAGAGCACTTGGTCCTTGTGCGGACCAAGGGGGAGCAAGACGCTTGCGCGGGTGGTCCAACGAGGACTAATGGAGAGTGGCGACTCTCCGATACCTCGGCAAAACATCGCCGAGCACTTTCTTTCACTACTCCTTTACATTCTAGCATTTACTTTGTGTCTTTACTTTCTTAGAATTGCCATGCTAGAATAGGATTGGAACTAGGTTGCAAAACTTTTATCCGGTAGCTCTCTAGTCACACTAGGCACAAGGGGTTGAATTGGTGCTTATAGGTTGCATAAATTTTTAGAGAAGCCCAATTCACCCCCCCTCTTGGGCATCTTGATCCTTTCAGAACTAATTAAGTGTTAGCATAAATATCCAGCCTTTATCATGTTGAGTCTCCTCAATAAATATTACTCCCTATTTTTTTATTTTCATTTTTATAGAGCAGAAAAATATTTATTTTATTTTTATGCCACCACAGTCAATGTACTTATGGGTTTCATGCCACTCATATTCTCACATGGGGCTTACTGTTTTTCACATTTTTATTTTCTTTTTAGGATAGTATGAACATGATTAACTGAGTAAACTATTTTAAATAATTGAAAGGGAAAGGATAACTATCAAGTTTACCTCTTGGCAAGGCGTTCGGTGTTTTTAATTCCTCCGAACGGGACTCTCCGTTTTCTCAATTGTCCTAGGATTCGTTGAGTGGCGGAGTCGGTACTTCCGGCGGCGCCTCCTCTTCATGTATAGTTATCTTCTCTCTCCACACCTGACTTGGTGCTACGGTCTCTTCTAGATAATTCTATTTAAACTGTATGTCTTCTGATCTTATCACTTCTCCTTCATAGTCTGCCCATCCGTCCTTGATAATTTGCCTCCTCTGGTTGCGGTTGCGTCGTTTGCTGACCTGCTTAGAGTCTTCAACGATATAGTTAGGGTCAGTAAAATAGTGGTGTACCTTTTCTGAGGGGAAGTGCATATGGACTTCTCCAGTTCCAATGTAGATGATTGCTTTAACGGTGTTGAGGAACGGTCTTCCAAGGATGATGGGTGGATCATATTCGTCTTCTCCCATGTCAATAACCTAAAAGTCTGTGTAGACAAAATGATTGTCTATTTTGACAGGGACAGCAGTTACTGTTCCTTTAACCTCTCAAAATGTCTGATCTGCCATCTGGAGCTGAATGTATGTTGGTCTTAAGGGCATGGTTCCGAACAAGAGCCGATAGGTGACTGCGGCCATTATGTTGATGCCCGATCCGGTGTCGCAAATCGTCTTGTAGAAGTTGTATCCATTTATGCAGCAATAGATGTTTGGCATTCCTGGGTTATCCTTCTTGGTCAGAAACTATGACTTAAGTCGATGATCTTGACCTCCATGAACTGCAGTGACCATCTTAGCTGATTCGGTCCACACTTGCTTGTTCCTGTTCCTCCTGTTGGTCCTCTTCCTTGGTTCACGTCTGGATTGATCTGGAATTTGTGTAGTCTTATTCTTCAAGGAAAACGTCTCCTTCCTCCCTTTAATGTAGAAACTGATTTTAGCAGCACTAGCGTAGATGACAGCTCCCGAGGTATTCAAGAATGGCCTCCCTAAGATGATGGATGCCCTCTCATCATTACCAGTCTCTATCACCACGAAGTCTGCTAGGGCATACGAGGTACCAACTCAGACACAAAGGTTCTTCAATATTCCTTTTGGAAAACTTATCGTCTGATCTGCAAACTGCAAACACATGGTTGTTTCTAATAAAGAATATGTAAAGAATTTTTCATAGAGTACCCTGGGTATAATGTTGACACTAGAGCCAAAGTCGCAGAGTGCTTCTGGGACGTCCACCATGCTGATGGAGATCGGGATGATGGGGCATCCTGGATCGCCTCTCTTGACCGGCAGAAGGTCAGTAGTAACTTCAGTGTCGGGGTTACTCCAATTACCTTCATCAAACATGTCTACAAGATTTGCAGATTCTAATCCTTCCGGTTGTGATGGTATACCGGGGTTAGTAGTAGGAACAGCAGCAGCTATTTGATTTCACTGAGATTCAATCATTTTATTAAAGCTAATTTGATTCTTGATAGCAGTAGAGAAATTATCCATTCTATTATTTATATTTTCTAGCATTTTATCATTAGATGCCAATTTCTTAGATAGGTTATCCATTAGCTTTCCTTGATTAGACACTAACTCTCTCAGAGGTAGAAAATTATTATTATTATTGTTGTAAGAATTGTTACCTTGATAATTACCTGAGTAGTTAGGCCTTTGTTGATTCCAACCTTGATTTTGTTGAGGACGGTTGTAGTAGTAGTTGTTGTTATTGTTGATGTAGTTCACATCCTCAAGCATCTCAGGGCAGCGATTGCCTGAGTGTCCAGTGTCTCCACACTCCTCACAAGTCATGTCAGAGTCGTAGATGTGCATAACTTCTTTCTTATCTCCAGCTCTATCATCGAGCTTCTTCATGAGCAGGTCTAGCTTTGCAGACAGCATGTCTACCTCCTTGAGCTGATGCATACCTCCACCTCTCTTGCGTGTCTGAGTCCTTTATTCATTCCAGCTTTGGTTGGACGCCATCTTCTCCACAAGAGCTGTGGCTTGTGATATGGTAAGTGATAAGAATGCTCCTCCAGCTGCAGCATCCATGGTCTCTTGGGCACTGTTGCTGAGCCCATGATAAAATGTCTGCATTAGTAGCCAGCTCTCCATTCCATGATGGGGACATTCTAGTATGTAGTCTTGGAAGCGCTCCCATGCTTCTAGAACAGATTCATCATGTTGTTGCTGAAAACATGTAATCTTCCCATGGAGAGCATTGGTCTTGCCCATGGGAAAGAACTTAGCCAGAAAGTTCGTGGAGCAAATTGCCCACGTAGTATTCTTCTCCTTTGTAGCATAGAACCACTGCTTCGGTCTCCCTAACAGTGAGAATGGGAAGAGGCGAAGTAGTATAGCATCTCTGGGGACTCCTGATATGGTGAATGTGCTGCAAATCTCTAGAAAGTGTTGGAGATGAGCACTAGCATCTTCGTGTGCGTTCCCACAGAACTGGTTGGATTGCACCATGTTGATAAGTCCAGGCTTGAGCTCAAAGTTGCCATCGATCTCTGGAGCAGGTCCAGTGCGGATGTTGTCCGTAGTGGGAGCTGAGAACTCGCGGATTGATTTGTTCGCCATGACTACAAATTCGGAAGACAAGTTCCGATGGTCTTCTTGATTGGATGAAGCTTCTTGCTGAAGTGTTGATGATCTCTTCTTGAGCTTAGCTCTTGTTTTTCTAAATAATGCTTCAGGATTGTCAGCAAAATTTCCTGGAAGATGTCTTCTATTCATACATTACCCTGCATAAGATAAAATAGGAAAATATCGGGGTAAAACTGTATGAGAGAATTGATAATCTCAATCATATTAGTGATGCAAATGATAACTCAAAATCCTTTATTCATTCCTGATTAGTAATCAACCTTCCTCGGCAACGACGCTAAAAATGCTTGTTGGGTATTCTTAACATCACTACCAAAAGTAGACAGTTTTCTAAATCTGATAACGGTGCCAAAAAATGCCAAACCTATCCCTCATACCACTTAAGCCAAGTTGTCATCCCCAGCATGACATGAGAGACGCGGTATTGAAATATGCAATTGCTCTTCTAAATAAATAATGAATGGGATCTGCAAGCGCACAGATTAATACCGATGTAGCATTTTAACCGGGAAGTATTCCAGGTATCGTTATTTATATTTTTACCACTAGGAAGGGATTAGTAACCATCAACATTGATTATAAAATGGAATATGGGATTGAGTATCTATCATTGCATGTATAAGTGTCACATAAAAGATATATGAAGTAATGAATAGTGACAAAGATAATTAACCTGATCAGCATAACTTAGCTACATAATAAATATGATAAGCACCTCAATTAGATATTCTAGAAAGTCATTAGCATGGTATGAGAACGAACTATAAGAATATTTCCTAAGTTATTCTCAACTATATAGTCTAGCATTATCATTGTTAGTGCAAGCATACTTAGCAATCATTGTGAGACAAGACTACGCCCATGCATAGTGATATTAGCAAGGAATATGAGAAACTTAGCAATCACTCCCCTGTAATAATGTTGCTCTGCCAGCCCAATACACGAGAGAGGAACTATATAAGAATCAATGGAAGTTGTCACTATCATGAACTACCCCACGATCTGGCATATTGGGTACAATCGCAGATAAATACGGTATAAGCACCACGCCTACACAATATCTATCATTTACCCAAGGATCCGATGGATAAACGTTGTATGATCCTAAACATGTATATAGATCCAATCTAACTAAGCCAAGTATATAACTATGATAAACTAAGAACAATATAATCTTCAATATAAACAAGTAGAGCAAAGTCATAAGCAATATATTGAAGTAGAACAAAGTCATAATATTGAAGAACAAAGATAATGAGAAGAACAATTAGAGAATTACCAAGAATCGTAGATTGACTTCTAGATCTAATCCTATGTAGCTATGCTAATCTAGATGTCTAATTGATGTGGTGGCTCTAGGCTTGATTAGAGGCATCCTCTCCCTTGAGGAATAATGATTTAGGGTTGAGAGGCTCTCTCCTCCAGGGGCCAGGGGGTCTGGTTTTATAGTCCCTCCAAGTGAATATGGGCCGTTGGATCAAACCGACATTGATTGAACAGTTATCCTTAATCCTTTAGGTCGGTGGAGATTGATCTGGAAAGAGAGTCCTAATCCAACTCTACAGGGGGGCAGGTGCCCAGGTCAACTGGGCGGGCGCCCAGTACCTGGCCCCGTTCGGCCTCCGCTTCCTTCCCGTGGCTTCTGGAGTCTTCTAGATGTAAGATAATTGCGCGGCACGTTAATATCTCTATGTAATCCCGACTGTGGGCCTTTCTTTCGTATTTCCTGATAACCCCCTTCAGAAACAGACAAACACCAAAACTCGTGGAATTTTGTTAGATAAAACCCTAAGTCTAGATGTTGATTTCATTTGGATCCTTTTCTTTGTTTATTTGATAATTAAATTTGATACTTAAGGACCATCAACAAGGGCACCCTTTCAAAGGTTTCTCTTTCAAGGGACTATTTTGCTTGACTTGGAGCTTTTTTACTTTCTCCGGAGGGTGCGCGCGAGCGCACCCGCCGGGTGTAGCCCCCGAGCCTTTTGGAGGAATGGTGTTATTCCTTTAAAGGTTTTTACCCCTGAGTGTTGTAGTCGGGAGTATTTGAGGGGTAGGTTGCGTGTTCTTTACACGTAGTGCCTGTCCCCATTGTGGGAGGAAGCCCCCGAGCCCTTTCCCCACAAGGGTCGATCAGGTTCTTTCTCGTCTTGTAGTTACGTCCGTCATTCATCCTTTCGCTCGGAGGAGGGGTGGGTAGCGCCGTACTACCCTCGATGGGCGAGTATCGACGTTCCCCGGGAGCTGCAAGCGGGTAAATCCAAGTGGATGTCCAAGTCCCATTTGCTAGGGGTCGGCTAGTGGCCTTATGGGCACATCTCAAAATACCTGAGGGGAATCACGGTGGATGTCGGAACCGTTCGCTAGGTTCCGAGGGCTCGGTGCCTCCCTCGATGGGATCCCACTCGCGTGACACCCGCATGGGTCTCAGATACGACTAGCAAAGATGCACCGACCCCCTGAGGTGCTCGAACCACGACCTCTATTGTGCTCATCTTCAGTCATCCCTTACTCGGTCATCCTGAGGCGACTGTTCGAACCCGCTTTGCAGGTCAGTCTCACAACCTCTGCAATGTAGGTGGCCGTGGCCTGGGGATTTTAACCTCTAAAGGTTTTTTAGATTCGATTGTAGTATCAGGGTCGGGCGAGACGAAATCTGCGCCCGAAGGAAACCACCTTGCAATTTTTTGCTCGGGGTGAGTAGGGGTCGGGCGAGACGGAATCTGCGCCCGACGGAGACCGCCCCGCGACTTTGGTCAACATGGCGGATAAAAGTTTTGCAACCTAGTTCCAATCCTATTCTAGCATGGCAATTCTAAGAAAGTAAAGACACAAAGTAAATGCTAGAATGTAAAGGAGTAGTGGAAGAAAGTGCTCGGCGATGTTTTGCTGAGGTATCGGAGAGTCGCCACTCTCCACTAGTCCTCGTTGGACCACCCGCGCAAGGGTCTTGCTCCCCCTTGGTCCGCGCAAGGACCAAGTGCTCTCTACGGGCTGATTCTTCGACACTCCGTCGCGGTGAATCGCCCAAAACCGCTCACAAGCTTGACATGAGCTACCCACAAGAACTCTGGGCGGTCTTCGTGTCTCTGACTGAATGCGACGTTTCACCTGCGAAATTAATGCGCGCGTGCGGCGGGCGTGAGAATCGGAGGGAGTGGGCGCTTCGAATTTTTCACCTGGTGAGGGAGCGGGCGACGGTTCCTCTTTTCCCCCTCGATCTTCCGTGCAGGCGGTGTGGCCGTGGTGCGCTCGTTCTATAAAAGGAGCCGCGGGGGCATTAGTTTCTTTCCTCCTGCTCTCACACAAAAAAGCTCTTGCCTTCTCTTCTCCTTGCCGCCGCCTTCTCCACTCCGTCCTGTAAAGCGCTTCACCCTGCTCGCAGCCATGGCCGGCGACGATGCGTGGCCTCCTAGCAACGTGACAAGGTCCGCGCTAGAGGCGCGCGTGATGGATGGGATCCTCCGCCCCGTTACGGACGCCGGGCTGCCGGAGTGGCTCGTTCCCTCGGCGAACGACAGGGAGCCAAACCCGCCTCCGGGCTATGTGGTTTGCTTCCTGTCGTTCTTGGATCGGGGGTTCGGAACCCCGGCCAGCCGCCTGATCCGGGCAATTCTGCATTATTATGAGGTGGAGCTACACAACCTCAACCCCAACTCGGTGATGCAGGCGGCCGTATTCGCCACGGTGTGCGAGGGGTTCCTGGGGGTTCCTCCCCACTGGAACCTCTGGCTTCACCTCTTCAAGGCGGATATGTCCGCCACTACGAGGGAGGGGAGAAATTTCCCATGCGGGTCGGTGGTTGCACGCTGCAGCTCCACCAGGCGCGGTGATATGACCATGGCAGCAAGCAAGATGTCACAAGCTCCAAGTCAAGCTACAACCACTCAAGTTTTACCTACACCGACACTAGCCAAAGTCATCGATGGACCAGTTACACGTAGTCGTGCAAAGAAGCTACAACAAGAGGTCGACGCGCTACTTTGTGAGATTCATTTTAACATTAATGAGAATTATATACTACCTAAGTATTCTACCTTAATTGTACTCAGGTATATAGAAGAAGAGAAGGATGAATCAGACCCTGAAGAACGAACCAGTGCAAGTCCTAGAAGACACGTCAAAAACAGACCAGTGGAAGTCAAAAACGGACCAGTGGAAGTCAAAAACGGACCAGTGGAAGTCAAAAACGGACCAGTGGAAGTAAAAAATGGACCAGTTGATCAAGCTATGCGTACTGAAAGAAAAATTCAGCAAGAGACACGTGGAAAATCTTATACAAGTCATTCTATTGCAGCCCCATGGCACAAGCAGCAATCCAACACTTCTTTTGGTGGGGGACGGTCCCAAGGTGCTGCAGCTAGGCCCTCTTCATCTAATGCTCCTTCAAAGATGGTGGTTTCTACAGCATCATCCCCTGCATATCAGCAGCGACCTGCTACAAGTGTAGCAGCCCCAACTGTTGCTTCCTCAGCTACTACTTCCTCTGCACGTAGTAGAGAAATTGTGTGCCACAAGTGCCATGGTCGTGGACATATTGCTGTACAATGTCCTAGTAGGAGGACCATGATTGTGAATGAGAATGGTGAATGGGAATCTGAAAGTGATCGAGAGGAAGAAGGTCCAAGATATGATGAGGATCATGAGAACCATGATAATGAGATCCAACCCGATGACGGTGATAACAACTGCTTTATTTCTCTTCGTGTGCTTAGTGTTACTGCTGCAAAGGAAGAGAATGGGCAGCGACAAAATCTTTTCCACACTCGAGGCATGATCAAAGAGAAATTGTGTAGAATTATTGTTGACAATGGCAGCTGCAACAATATTGCTAGCCAAGAATTGGTTGATAGAATGGAGCTAGAACAAAGGCGTCATCCTAATCCATACAAGATGCAGTGGCTGAATGATTGTGGTGCCTGCGTGTGAGCCATGTTGTGACAGTTCCTTTCTCTATTGGGAGGCATAATGATCATGTGGAGTGTGATGTGGTGCCTATGCAAGCATGCCAGCTGCTGCTAGGTAGACCATGGTTATATGATCGTGATGTTCAGATCTTTGGAAGAACCAACAAGCTGGTTTTCATGTACAAAGGAGAGCAAATTTCTTTGCTCCCTTTGACACCGGAGGAGATTTTGAATGATGATCTAAAAAGAAAACAGCGAGAGAGCGAGAACCACTTGCGAGTGACCCACAAAAATAGTGAGGGAGTGTTTCCAAAGCCAATTAAAACCCCACAGCCACAAATGACCAAGACAAAGGGAAAGGAGGGATTAGTTATGATGGCTAGGAAAGGGGATTTAAAAGAACTGAGTGAACCCAATGCCACATTTGTTGTACTCCTATACAAGGAAAATTTTCTTTCCCCTAACGACTTATCCTCTACTTTGCCTAGTGTTATTTTTAATGTGTTACAGGAATATGAGGATGTCTTTCCAGAGAAGGTACCACCAGGGCTGCCACCTAAGAGAGGAATTGAACATCAAATTGACCTTGTTCCCGGTGCTTCACTTCCAAACCGAGCTGCATACCGCACCAATCCGGAGGAAACAAAAGAAATTCAGCAACAAGTGGAAGAATTGATGAGAAAAGGGTATGTGCAGGAAAGTCTTTCACCTTGTGCAGTCCCTGTTCTTTTAGTTCCAAAAAAAGATGGTTCATGGAGAATGTGTGTTGACTGTAGAGCTATTAATAACATCACAGTAAGATATAGGCATCCCATTCCTAGACTTGATGATATGCTTGATGAACTTAGTGGTGCAACAATTTTCACTAAAATTGACTTGAGAAGTGGCTATCACCAAATAAGAATGAGAGAAGGAGATGAGTGGAAGACAGCTTTTAAAACCAAGTTTGGGTTGTATGAATGGTTGGTAATGCCCTTTGGATTGACTAATGCACCAAGTACCTTTATGAGATTGATGAATCATGTGCTTAGTTCTTTCATTGGCAAGTTTGTTGTGGTTTACTTTGATGATACATTAATTTACAGCAAGTCTCTTGATGAACATGTTGAGCATATCCAAAGTGTGCTTGCTGTCCTACGTGAGCAAAAATTGTATGCTAACCTTGACAAGTGCACATTTTGCACCGACAAGGTAGTCTTTCTTGGTTTTGTTGTTTCAGGACATGGTGTGGAGGTGGATGAGGATAACATCAAAGCTGTTCGTGAGTGGATGCCTCCACAGAATGCAAGTCAAGTGCGTAGCTTCCTTGGACTTGCTGGTTTCTACCGGTGATTTGTGAAAGATTTCAGCACCATTGCTGCTCCAATCAATGAGTTGACAAAGAAAGGAGTGCCTTTTAATTGGAGAGAAGAACAAGAGAAGGCATTTGAAGAACTGAAGATGAAGTTGACAACAGCCCCACTTCTTGCGCTTCCAGATTTCGGTAAGACATTTGAAATTGAATGTGATGCAAGTGGTATAGGAATTGGTGGCGTTCTCATGCAAGAAAGGAGACCGAATGCATACTTCAGTGAAAAGCTAAGTGGTCCAACTCTGAATTACTCAGTTTATGATAAAGAATTATATGCTCTTGTTAGAAGCTTGGAAACTTGGCAACACTACCTTTTGCCTAAAGAATTTGTGATACATTCAGACCATGAATCTTTGAAACATCTTAAAGGCCAACTAAAACTGAACCGAAGACATGCAAAATGGAGTGAGTTCATTCAGTCCTTTCCTTATGTTGTCAAGTACAAGAAAGGGAAAGATAACATTGTAGCTGATGCTTTGTCTCGACGTCATACTTTGCTTTCACGACTTGATACTAAAATTCTTGGATTAGAAAGTATAAAAGAACTATATGTTAAGGATTCATATTTTGCTGAACCATATTCCAAGTGTTGTGGCAGCAAGGGATGGGAAAATTTCCATTTGCATGAGGGTTTCTTATTTCGAGCTAATAAACTTTGCATTCCAAATTGCTCTGTTTGCATTTTGCTAGTGCAGGAAGCTCATGCAGGAGGACTTATGGGCCATTTTGGTGCAAAGAAAACAGCACAAGTGCTGACTTACCATTCCTTTTGGCCTAAGATGAGAAGAGATGTGGAGAGGCATGTTCTTCGCTGTGAAACCTGCCATAAAGCTAAGTCCCGTTTGAATCCTCATGGTTTATACACTCCTCTACCTATGCCTAGTGTCCCTTGGGAGGACATTTCTATGGACTTTGTCCTTGGTTTACCACGAACCAAGAGGGGAAAGGATTCCATATTTGTTGTGGTTGATAGATTTAGTAAAATGGCACACTTTATTCCCTGTCATAAGAGCAATGATGCTTCACACATTGCTGGATTGTTTTTCATAGAAATTGTGCGTCTACATGGAGTGCCACGTACCATCGTGTCTGATCGTGACACCAAGTTTTTGAGTTACTTTTGGAAAACCTTGTGGGGAAAACTGGGGACAAGGCTGCTGTTCTCCACAACATGTCATCCTCAAACGGATGGACAAACCGAAGTTGTGAACCGCACATTATCAACATTGCTGCGAGCTGTCCTAAGGAAGAATTTGAAATTGTGGGAAGAAAGCTTGCCTCATGTGGAGTTTGCATACAACAGGGCAGAACATGCGACCACAAAATTTTGTCCATTTGAGATTGTCTATGGGTTCAAACCTACTGCTCCCATCGATCTTTTGCCTTTGCCTATTCAGGAACGTGTGAACTTTGATGCAATCAAGCGAGCAGAATTTGTCAAGAAGCTTCATGATCAAGCTAAAGCAAACATTGAGAAGATGACCAAGTTATATGAGAAGCACGCCAACAAGGGTCGTAAGAATATGTTATTTGAACCAGGAGACTTGGTTTGGGTGCACCTGCGCAAGGATCGCTTTCCTGAACAATGCAAGAGCAAGCTAAAACCCCGAGCTGATGGTCCATTCAAAGTGCTTCGCAAGATCAATGACAATGCTTATGAAATTGATCTTCCAAGTACTTATGGTGTGAGTACAAGTTTCAATGTCTCCGACCTTTCTCCATTCTTTGGACTGGAAGAGTCGAGGACGACTCTTTTTGAAGGGGGGGGAGGATGATATGACCATGCCAGCAAGTAAGATGTCACAAGCTCCAAGTCAAGCTACAAGCACTCAAGTTTTACCTACACCGACACCAGCCCAAGTCATCGATGGACCGGTTAAACGTAGTCGTGCAAAGAAGCTACAAAAAGAGATCCACGTGCTACTTTGTGAGATTCATTTTAACATTAGTGAGAATTATATACTACCTAAGTGTTCTACCTTGATTGTACTCAGGTATATAGAAGAAGAGAAGGATGAATCGGACCCTGAAGAACGAACCAGTGCAAGTCCTAGAAGACACATCAAAAACGGACCAGTGGAAGTGAAAAACGGACCAGTGCAAAGAAATCTTCATAACTTTTTAATCACAAAAGCTATGAAGGCCCATAAGGACTTGTTGGAAAGCTTGTCGAGTCTAGTTTCCTATGAATCTAGTGGCGACCAGTTTTGATACACTATATTGCCTGCAGACCAGAATTAGTACAGACTGCTCAGAAGGTCAACAGTCTGCCGTGACAGAATATTGGTACAACTTGCCGTACAAAACTGTACCAATCTACAACGTTTCGAGGTACATTGCATACATTGCTGGAAAGCACTTCGAGTCTAGTTTCACACCCAAGAAACAGTTCATCATTTGGACTTCCCAATAAAAAGTTATGGTCAGTTTATTGGAAACTGCTCTGGAGGCCAACAGTCACGCGAAGCCAGTTCGGAAATCCATTCCGAGGGGTCCTTTCACATTGCCTTCACCCAGAAACTCTATTTCGTTTTCATACCTATCTAGGAGGGTTGTTCCTAGTATAAATATCCTCTACCTCCAAGCTATCGGCAACCTTTTGAGAATTTGATAAACTACATGATATTGCAGCCGCGCTGCTGAGTACCTTACTCAACCTTTATTCTTCCTTGTTCTTCATGGACTTGTGAAGTGAATCCTCTGGGTTCCCCTACTTCGTGCTCTTCGGCTTCCGTTCGGCTGCACCGTATTGTGTGGATTAGTTCCGGATTGTGGTTATGCGGTCGTTCAGAGATCGAGTCGAAGTCTTCGCGGTTTCGGTGCCTCTCTCCCCATCGCTTGGTCGCATCCAACCTTTGTCAGGTATAAAGCTAGTTACCCACTGTTCGCAGCAAGTTATCCTTGTTCTTTTGATATACTGTCGTGAAGATCGGGCCACCCTAGCACCGATTCATATCGGTACCCTATCACGCGGTCCCACCAGTACATCTGGAGCGCCATGCCCTCGTTGAACCAGGGGTGGCAGAGTTGGGTGGTTCTACATCCGGAATGTCGGCGGGCTGCTCCCGGAGTACACCGGGAAGATGGTGACTGAGTGCCGCCTGAAGTGGGCGTGGGGCGCTCCTGCGGAAGAGCAGAAGAAGCTCGCCCCCCTTCTTGCGGGGCTCGAGAAGCTGCGAGACGCCAGAGTCACCGCGGCCACGGTGGCGACGGCGTTCCATAAGTGGAGTTTGCTCCCACTGGCACAACGGTGGGCATTCATGTTCAAGATGACCCGGGACGTCCCCTGGGTCGGGACGAGGATGCTGGAGGAGCCGCTGTCGGCGTCAGACATAGCCGCCCGGGTCTCTAAGACCACGCACCCGGACCTGAAGACTTCTCGGGTGGTGCCGATGCGCCCTGAAAAGGGCTACATTTCTCTGGTAAGATGCTGTTTTTGTTTCTAATTTAGCGCTTGTTCCCTTTTTCTCCCCGCCTTATCCTTGATTGTTGCTCGTTTGCAGGGGATGGGGATTGTCAAGGACTCCCTGCCCCAGGTCCTTGAGGACAAGGTGCTCCGGGCCAAGAATCGGGCCCGGAACGAGGAGCAGAAGAAGGCAAAAGAGGATAAGAAGGCGAAGAGCGCGAGGAAAGCGCAATGCCGCGAGATCTCCGCCAAGAACCATCGCGAGGCCGAGAAGGCGGGGCTCCCTCCACCTGATTCTCCCGAGACTTCGGTCACGGAGATAGAGGGCAGGGGAGACAACGTTCATTGGCTCGATGAGCTCGAGGCGCAGGAGAACGGCGTGATCCCCCTGTTGGCGGGGGGATCGAGATCCCAGAGGTGTCGAGGGCCCGAGAGGGGTCGGAGGCCCCCGAGGGGTCCCAAGTACCTGGGGCGGACAGACCGTCCCCCACATCATCGTGGACGACGAGGACAGCGCCCCACGAGAGGGCTTTGTCCCCTCGGGTCCTCATGAGGGGGAGAGGGCGCCGGGAGGCGGATCCGAAGCGCCCCCATGGCCGGTGGTGCCGGGGGGCCCGAGTGAGCCCCGCCCAGTGTCCGGGGTAGAGGCAGGCGGCTTGGCTGAGGCACCACGGGCCGAGGGCACTGTCGAAGCTCCCGCGCCAACCGCTGGGGAGACGGGCGTCCGTCCGACGGCCCCTGATGCTTCCGGAGGCCCCCAGGGAGCTCCAAGCTCCCAGAAGAAGGCTGCTCCCCGAGCAAGGTGTGTTTTATCATTTTGGGTTTCCTTTTGATTTTTTGTTTTTCTCTTTCTTCTGACTTGCGTTATTTCTTCTTTAGCCGGAAGCACAAGGCGGCCTCAGTGGAGCTAGCTCCCCTGAAGGCCGTAAAGAGGGGGGGCACAGTCAACCCCTGGGTCGACGAGACCCAAATTGCCGCCCCCCTGAGCCGCGAAGAGGGGGAGCTCCCCCACAATGAAGGGGGACAGGAGACCAGGCGGAAGACGCCGGATCCCCCGACGAAAGAGGTGGGGACGCCGAGGCCCCAGGAGTCAGAGGGGACGATCCTGGCCCTCAGGGCTACTCCCCCTGCGGGGGATGCTAGCCAAGGGGGCCATGACCATCAGGTAGAGGAGGGCCGAGCCGAGGGGACACTTAGCATGGTGGCCCCTGTGAGGCTCCACGGGAAGGCGCCGGCCCGACCCGAGGCTCCTGCAAGGGAGGGGGGAGGGAGAATGGCCTAGGGCCAGGACCACATGATCTGGCCCAACCCTGACGACCCAGAGGGGAGGGCTAGATTTGTTTTGGACGACCCGTCAGAGGCCTATCTCTGGCGGGGTCTTGAGGAATGCGGGCGCGCGAGCGTCAAGGCGCTCAACCGAGCGTCCGAGCTCGTGAGCCGTGATATGTTTAAGCTCACCCAGGTACGATCTCTATCCCTCTGTCGGTAAGGTGTTTGCGTCTCTGGGTTAACTTTTTGTTTAATACATGAATTTGCAGGCGCTCCAAGCCGCTTCCCTGGATAAGTCGACATTCCTTCGTGGGGAGGGGACACCTGGGCGGCTTGTGATGACTAGAAGGCTGCGCGCGAGGCGGCCGAGGGGGAACTTGCGAAAGAATGCGAGATCTCTGCCAAGCTTCGGCAGAAGTGCTCGGCCCTCGCGACTGAGGCTCGGGAGGCCCGAGAAAAGGTTGCTCCCTTGGAGAAGAGGGTCTGCGACCTTACCCAGGAGTCCCAAGTGTAGAGGGCGGCTGCTGAGGGGTACCTAGAAGCTCTGCTTGCCGAGAAGGACCTTGCCCTGAACCAAGCCCAGGCCAACCTCTCCGCAGCTTAGAGCGAGGTGGCCCGTTGGCACCGGAGCTCGGCGGAGAATGAGAAGCGAGCCGAGGGTAAGGACTGAATTTTTTACGTTGGCTCTTTTTATGTTTGGGTTGATTTTGCTGACCTTTATGTTCTTTCCGTTCTGTTTTTCAACAGAGTTAGAGAAGAAGATGGCCGAGGCAGCCTCTGGCGCCGACTCCTTGCAGAAGTCCCTTAACGCCGAGGTCGCGGACTGCTCGGCTCTGGAAGCCGTGGTCACCTCGGCGTGCGAGGGGCTCGGGGTGTCGGCGGCTGAGTTGGGGTCGTCGCTGTGGAGTCGGATTGAAGCTCTCTACTCCCGGGACGGGGAGAGGATGAGGGAGGCGCTCCACGCCGGGGTGAAGAAAGCCCTGGCGGTGGTGAGCTCTCACTACGTCGGCATTGATTTGCCGGCGGTTAGTGAGGGCTATGTCCTTCCTGATGACGAGGCGGAGGCCTAGGACAAGCTGCAGAGGCTTGATGTCGCCGCGGATACCCTAGGAGATGCCCTGGCCGCCTTCTTCGACGCCGAGGTGGAGCTTCCCCCCCTCGGCGCGCAGGGGCCTGGGCAAGGAGGGCAATGAGGCCCTTAAGTTAGATTTTTCTCTTTTTGGAAACATCAATGGCCAGTGGGCCTTGTGTTCTGTATATAAAACATTACTGCTAAATATGAATGTTTATATGATTGTTCCTTTTAAGATTTCCTTTATATTTCTTGTTGTCACTTTTTCCCTATGCCGACCCGACCTCGACAGCGTGGGGTCGGGTGAGCTACTAGTCAGAGCGTCTGAGCCTAAGTCCTTTCCTTTTCGTTAGTAATTTTTAGAAGTCCGGATCCGTTCCCCGATCCTAGGGGTGAGCAGAGGTCGTCCTTGCCCGTCGGCGCGAATCTTTCCTCGGGCTCACGCCTTAAGGTTTAGGGGATTGTTCTGCGGTTTCTTAAAACCCTTTAGGAAACAAAAGAAAGACCCTGGGTCATGGTGCTTTGACTTGTGTGAAAAAAAGGAAAAAAGATTCGGAGTTGCCACAGTGGGTTCCCCACGTGTAGCCCCCGAAGGAGGCTCGGACTCTGCAAGGCAGATCCGAGACTTACTCTTTAAAAGCAAACGACCATATAATTTGAACTTTCATTTATTCTTTCGAGATGATGAACAAATGGATATTTTTACAAAATTCTAAGGGTAGAAGCGACGTAGCTGTTCTATGTTCCACGCGTTCTTGAAGACCTCCCCTGCTTCGTTGGCGAGCTTGTAAGTACCGGGTCGGAGGACTTCGGCGATGACAAAGGGTCCTTCCCAGCGGGGCGTGAGCTTGTGACGACCCTTGTTGCTTTGCCTGAGCCTCAGCACCAAGTCGCCGACTTGAAAGGCTCGGCTTCGGACACGTCGCGCGTGGTATCGGCGGAGGGCCTGTTGGTACTTGGCAGAGTGTAGGAGGGCTACGTCTCTGGCTTCATCCAGCTGGTCCAGCGCGTCTTCTTGGAACGTCATGCAGCTATTTTCGTCGTAGGCTTGTACCCTTGGAGACCCATACTCTAGATCCGTGGGGAGGATGGCTTCCGACCCATAGACCATGAAGAACGGGGTGAAGCCTGTGGTTCAGCTTCGGGAAGTCCTTAGACTCCGGACTACGGCCGGCAGCCCTTTGAGCCACCTTTTTCCAAACTTGTCCAACCGGTTGAAGATCCTGGGCTTCAGACCCTAGAGGATCATGCCATTGGCACGCTCCACCTGACCGTTGGTCTTTGGGTGAGCAACCGCTGCCCAGTCCACACGTATGTGGTGTCTGTCATAGAACTCTAGGAATTTCCGCCCGTTGAACTGTGTGCCCTTATCGGTGATTATGGAGTTGGGCACTCCAAATCGGTGGATGATATCCGTGAAGAATAGCACCGCTTGATCGGCCTTGATCCTTGTGATGGGTCGGACCTCAATCCACTTGGAGAACTTGTCGATTGCGACAAGCAAGTGGGTGAAGCCTCCGGGCGCCTTTTGCAGAGGCCCGACGAGGTCGAGGCCCCAGACAACAAAGGGCCAGGTAATGGGGATCGTCTGCAGAGTCTGAGCGGGAAGATGAATCTGCCGTGCGTAGAACTAGCATCCCTCACAGGTCCGCACGATCTCCGTGGCATCGGTCACGGCGGAGGGCCAGTAGAAGCCTTGTCGGAAGGCGTTTCCTACCAGCGTCCGAGGCGCGGCGTGGTGGCCACAAGCCCCCGAGTGTATGTCCTCCAAGAGCTTGATTCCCTCCTGACGTGAGATGCAGCACATGAGAATGCCCGAGGGGCTGCGCTTGTACATCTCTCCATTGAGAAGGAGGAAAGTCTTGGTGCAACGAGCCACACATCGTGCCTCAGCGTGGTCTGAGGGTAGAGTGTCGTCGACGAGGCGTTGCAGCAAGGGGTAGCGCCAGTCTGGCAAGTCGTCTGGTGTAGGGGGTTCAGACTCGATGTCCATGGCCTCCTGCTCCTGAGCCGTGGAGATCTTGGGGTCGGGACCCGAGTCACCTGGGGGTTGATCCGAGCCCCCGTCGTCTTTGTAGTCGATGGAAGGCTTATAGAGGTCGCTGACAAAGACATCCGAGGGGATCGTGGCCCGCTCGGATGCTATTTTGGCAAGCGCATCGGCGGCCTCATTGTATTTCCTTAACATGTGGTTAAGTTCGAGGCCATCGAACTTTTCCTCCAGGCGCCGGACAGCTTTGCAGTACGCGTCCATCTTGGGGTCGTGGCAGCTGGACTCTTTCATGACTTGGTCGATGATGAGTCTAGAGTCGCCTCAGACGTCAAGCGATATGGAGACCATTGACAAGGGCCTCGTACTCCGCCGCGTTGTTTGAGGCGGGGAAGTGGAATCGGATTGCATATCGCATCCTTACCCCGAGCGGTGAGATGAAGATGAGGCCAGCGCCGGCCCCTATTTTCATCAAGGACCGTCGAAGTACAAGGTCTAACACTCGTGCTGGATCTGAGGTGGAGGGAGTTGGGTCCCTGTCCACTGTGCTACAAAATCCGCCAGAACTTGGGATTTTATAGCTTTCCGAGGTCATAGGTGATCCCGTCACCCATAAGCTCTATAGCCCACTTAGCAATTCTACCATTAGCCTCTCGGTTCTGGATCACTTCCCCCAGAGGGAAAGATGACACTACCGACACCGGATGAGACTCAAAGTAATGGTGTAGTTTGCGTCGGGCTAGGACTACTGCATAGAGTAGTTTTTGGATTTGGGGGTATCAGGTCTTTGTGTCGGATAGTACCTCGCTGATGAAGTACACCAGTCTTTAGACCGGTAGGGCGTGCCCTTCTTCCTTCCTTTCGACCACGATAGCTGCGCTGGTCACCTGATCGGTGGCTGTGACATAGAGGAGCAATGGTTCCCCCTCGGCGGGGGGTACCAAAATGGGAGGGTTAGTTTGCAGAGCCTTGAGCTTGTCAAGGGCTTCCTGGGCCTCGGGGGTCCAGGAAAAGTGCTCGGATTTTCTAAGTAACCTATACAGAGGTAGTCCTTTCTCCCCGAGACAGGAGATGAAATGACTGAGGAAAGCTAGGCATCCCATGACTCTCTGTACTCCCTTTAGGTTACGGATTGGCCTCGATCCCTCGCTCAGACACGATGAAACCAAGGAGCATGCCTTGGGGGACCCTGAAAACGCATTTTTCGGGAATGAGTCTGATCCCTTTTGCCCTGAGGCATTAGAAATGTTTCATCCAGGTCGGCCACCAGGCCACTTGCCTTCCTAGATTTGACAACAATGTCGTCTACGTAAGCCTCTACCGTTTTGCCTACGAGGTTCCCGAAAACCTGGAGCATACATCGCTGGTATGTAGCCCCCGCGTTCTTAAGACCGAAAGGCACGGTTATGTAGCAAAACATTCCGAAAGGGGTGATGAAAGAAGTCGCTAGCTAGTCGGACTCTTTCATCTTGATTTAGTGGTAGCCGGAATAAGCATGAAGAAAAGATAAAATTTCACATCCCACAGTGGAGTCAACTATCTGGTCGATACGAGGTAATGGAAAGGGATTTTTAGGACATGCTTTATTTAAACTAGTATAGTCTACACACATCCTCCACTTCCCATTTTTCTTTTTGACTAGTATGGAATACCTCCTTGATGAATCCGGCCGCCAGCAACTTGTGGATCTCCTCCCCGATGGCCCGGCGCTTCTCCTCGTTGAATCGGTGCAGACGCTGCTTCACAGGCATGGAGCCAGCTCGGATGTCCAAGGAGTGCTCGGCGACTTCCCTCGGTATGCCAGGCATGTCCGAGGGACTCCACACGAATATGTCAGCATTAGCGCGGAGAAAGTCGACGAGCACTGCTTCCTATTTGTGGTCGAGGCTCGAGCTGATCCTCAACGCCCTGCCTTCAAAGGTCCCGGGTTCGAGGAAGACGAGCTTGGTCTCCTCCGCCAGCTCAAAGCTTCCGGCGTGATGCTTGGGGTCGGGGATGTCCTGGTCACCGTCGCCGAGGCTGGTGAGGATAGACAGAGACTCAGCTAGAGCCTCGGCCTACTCGATGCACTCGACATCACACTGGTAGGCGTGCTGGCTGGTCGTGCTGACGGTGATGATGCCGTTCAGTCCCAGCATATTGAGCTTGAGGTTGGTGTAGTTGGGGACGGCCATGAACTTGGCATAGCATGGTCGCCCCAGGATTGCGTGGTAGGTTCCAAGGAACCCGACCACGTCGAATGTGAGGACCTCCCATCTGAAGTTGTCAGGGGTCCCGAAGCAGACGGGCAGATTGATCTGCCCAAGGGGATGGGCGCGATGTCCCGGCACCACTCCGTGGAATGGCGATGCGTCATTCCTCAGCCGAGACTTGCTGATCCCCATGAGGGCCAAAGTCTCAGCGTAAAGAATGTTGAGGCTGCTGCCTCCGTCCATCAACACCTTGGAGAGACGAGTCTCGGCGATGATGGCTTCGACGATCAAAGGATAACTCCCGGGATTGGGGATCCGATCCGGGTGATCCTGTCGGTCGAACGTGATCGCGCTCTCGGACCACTTGAGGTACGAGGGCGCAGCTGTGCCGACTGCACAAACTTCTCGGAGTTCGCGCATCCTATGACTCGTGGTGAGGCGAGCAACACGTCCCCCAAAGATCAAGAGGCAGTTTTTGACCTTAGGGAATCCTTCTCCCTGGGGGTCGTCGTCCTTTGGGGCTCTTCAGCGCCCTCCTTGACTATGATGTCGATGTAGTACCGAAGCAGGACAGTGCACTCCTCAAGAGTGTGCTTGGTTGGGCCCCTATAATAGGGGCATGGCTTCTTCAACATTTCGTCGAAGAGGCCAGGGCCAGCAGGAGCCCGCTTGGGGTTCTTGCGATCTGCCGTGGCGACCAGGTTGTCGTCCGACTGACCCTGCTTCCCCTTGCGACCCTTCTTCTTTTTCTTGGGGTCGCGCGAGCCCGAGGCCTCGGTGGCATCGGCCTTTTGTTTCCACTTGGTTGTATCGTCGGAGAAAATGGCACCAACTGCCTCTTCGCCTGAGGCAAAGTTGGTGGTGATGTCGAGCAGCTGGCTAGTGCTCGTGGCGGTCTTGCGACTGAGCTCATGTACCAGCTCCTTCCAGGTGGAACCGGCGATGAAGGCTCTGATGACGTCGGAGTTTGTGATGTTGAGGAGCTCGGTGCATTGCTTGGAGAATCGCCTGATGAAGTCTCGGAGGGACTCATCGGGCTTCTTACGGTAGCTCCTGAGGTCCCAGGAGTTCCCAGGGCGCACGTATGTGCCCTAGAAGTTTCTGACGAAGATCTTGACCAGGTCGGCCCAGTCGTGGATCATGCGCTCAGGGAGGTGTTCGAGCCATGCTCTGGCCGTATCGGCCAGGTGGAGTGGCATGTTGCGGATGATGAGAAAGTCATCGTCCGCCCCACCCAGCTGACATGCTAGGCGGTAGTCCGCTAGCCAGAGCTCAGCGTTGGTTTCCCCCATGTACTTGGTGAGGTTAGTGGGCTGTCGGAATCGTGCCAGGAATTTGGCCCTGTGGATGGCCTCGCTTAAGACGCGGGGGCCCGGAGGCTCCGGTGACGTGCTGCGGTCGTGGTCGGGGTCGTACCTCCCACCTCGGCGTGGTTGATAGCGCCGAGACTCGGCCTCATCCCTGTCACGCCGTCTGGCCTCGAGGGTGGCCCGGACGTCCACGTTGGTCCCGACACGCACGTGGACAGATGGGGCCTTGTTGCCCCCTTGCGGGTTAGGGGGCAGCGGACCCTGCACGGTTGGTGCCCTGTTAGGATGGGGTCGGTCCCCTTGGCGTCTCGTGTCATGGGACTGCGATGCAGAACTCTTTGCGTTCTGCACCACAGCTTGCTCCAGGAGGCTGCGTAGCCCCGGCCCTGGCGCACCCTTCTCCCCTCAGGGGTCGACAGCTCGAGCATCGCTCTGTGGAGGAGTGCGGAAGCCATCACGTTTTGGCTGGCCGTGCTGAAGACTGGGGGGGTTGTCACCCCCTTCGTCCTCGATGATACGGCGGTTGAAGTCCCGGGCACGGCGTCTAGCCTCGCCCCCGTCCCCGCAGGCGGACTGGTCTTGGACCAGGGTCTCACGGAGTTAGTGGAGGCGTACACGCTCTTCTTCGAGTCTGGCCTCCAGCTCGTTGAGCTGCTCGAGGTCAGAGCGCTGTCCTCCTGCGGGGACTGATGCTGCCCTGCGTGCTCCAGGATGGGTCCCAGGAGTTGTGTTGGGAGGCGGAGTGGCGTTCCCCTGCCTAGAGGGTCCTGCACCCCCTTGAGCGTTGGGGGGCGCGCCTCCGACCTCGAGGTTGAAGCACTCTCGTGATGGATCATAGCCACCGTCGTCGGAGTCGGAGTAGCCGAGGCAGTAGTTGCTGGCCTCCAGAAAGCGCATGAAAGTTTCTAGGTCACCACAACCGGAAAAATCAGTGCCAGCCCATTCATCGTCGCTTGAGTTGGGATCCTCAGGGTATGACGAAACGGGCGGCGTAGCGATAAGGTCCAGGGTAGACCTCAGGTGGTGCCCTGGAAGATCTGCGTACGCACTTAATGAAGTGCTCACGGAAGAGGCGTATGTGGCGGCTGTGCTCTTGAGTCCTAGAGGGAGCTCGGGAGGCGCCGCGGTCTTTCCTCCAGCCGTGGGTGGAGGACGATGAGAAGTCGAGGCCCCTGGTCCCTCTTCTCGGGAGGTGGTGGGAGCCGTGCTTTGCCCTTTGACCAGGGCGGAACAGGAGGTCTCAATAATCCCATGTTGGTCCGTGGAGTGGAGCTTGACACTCCACGGGCCTTCCTCTAGCACCTGTCAGGCCAGAGGAGTGGGTGATCTAGTGAGGAATATGCGTGGGGAGGGCCGGGCAGACCCTTGCCTCGGTGGTAGGGTCAGAGATCCTAGACCTCTGATGCCCCTCCGGGCACCCCCTGCATGGTGCCCCGAGCGCCTCCCACGCGCTGGTTGCGGTGGGATCGGCTCACGGCGAGGCTCGGCGTCACCACGTGGTGGGAGGAGGACCATGTCATAGCCGGAGACAAGCGACATGAACTCCAAACTCCCAAACATCATGATGGTGCCGAGGCGGAGTGGGTGGAATCCATCTACCATCCAGGCTTTCCCCAGTAGGGAAAGATGAATGCCACGCAAAAGGCCCCTACCTGGCGCGCCAACTATCAGCGTCTAGATCGTGGTCTAGACACAAACGAGTATAAGTATGCGTGACCACCTAAACCTAGATGGTGATGCAAGTGGAACATAGAGAGTTTATACTTGTTCGAGCTAAGGATGCCCTACGTCCAGTGAGATCGGGGGTCTGTATTGCCTTGCACCCAACGGTGCTTGTAGTAGGGGTGTACAAGCAGGTTGCGAGAGAGGGCTAAGTCCCAAGTCTCGGCTTTCCATGGTGGACAGAGCGCTGCTAGCTACTCTGTGTGAGAACTCGCTTGGAGTGTGGTGTTGCTTTGCCGTGATGTGTGTTGTGTCGATGGTTGTGTCCTGGTTGTGAGCCCTGGCTCCCCTTTTATAGTCTCAAGGCGGCATAGGTTTTTACATATGTGACTAGTGATCTCCTCTACTGAGTGGTGAGGCCACAGTTCCGACCCTGTAGAAGCTCGCCCATCTCATCCTTGAGGCATGGCTGACAGCATGGTTGCTCCTGTGAAGGGTTACCGAGCCCTGTTGGAGTCGTGGGGGTCGGATCGATGATACTGCAGCCCGTCCTGTAATACTGGGAAAAGACAGCTAATAGTGACACTGGTTAACCTCTCCCATTCCTCTTTCACTGTGAGGCGGTACACCACAGTGAAAGAGGTAAGGTTACACAGTGAAAGAGGTAAGGCCACAGTGACCGGGGTGGTTGGAATAGTCGTCACCATGCCCTACTGTGATATGGGAGTCACTACGTCCGTCACGTCGTGGGTACAGGCGCCGTGCGCTGGAAGTCTTGTTCTGGGGGCTCGGGCAAAGCGGCGTTGGCGCCCGAGCCCTAGAGGGGTCGAGCGAGGCGGAACTTGCGCCCGAGGCCCGGGGGGTCGGGCGAGCCGTGGCTTGGGCCCGAGGCCGAGGAGTCAGACGAGCTGGGGCCCGTGCCATGGTGGTTGCTGATGGTTTGCTTTGTCTTTTGTGACTTTTATTCTGATTTGGGTATCCCTTTTTATGGTACCCAACACCTGGAAACATTTTTCTGATCTTTTAGAATCTGGTCCAAACCTTAATCTTCAAGACCCTGTTCTTTTATTTCACTTTTTTGAGGTCTTCAGAAAGATCATAAACAAATGCTACATACAATGTCTAGAGGTTCTTTCTTTCGCATCCCTACTGATGAAGCTAGAGTGATCCTCGATAGAATCCTAGAAGCTGAGATAGGTAATACCCTTCATGATGAAACCCATGAAGCCGAAGTAGACACTCTGCCAAATTCTCCATCTACTTTAGCTATCCCAAGTTCTGAGCCACAAAAGGGAGAAATTCCACCACCGGACTTCATGCTGGATTTAGAATCTGATCTTTTTGCCGATTTTGGAAACATTTCAAACTACCATTCTACTAACAAACCCCAAAACGGCCATCTTAGCATTTGTTCACCAAGTGAACATCAATTGAGAGAGCTTATCTCAGTCATGAGTAGCGAATGGTTGGAGGAATCAGAGCTTTCCTCTGATGTGATCTGTTTGGACACACCCTCTATAACTATACGCTGTGCTTATGATTCTGATCAATTTGATGCTCTCTATAATCCTGTTGTGGGGATCAACATAATGTCTGAATCTTTTGCACTTAAATTGTTTAAAAATCTTGTCTTAACCGCCACAACAAAGGTCATAAAGGAATATTCGGGACGATTAGTCCCCAGTCTTGGAATTATTAATGTCCTACCTCTTACGGTAGAAGGCTCCATGGTTCATTTGAACTTTTATATCTTTGATACATGGGACTTCGACCTGTTGATAGGACAACCTTTTAGAAGACTCCTTTATGAAGGTCATACTGGAAAGCTACACATTTCTTTTGGGAAAATTTTTAAATTTCCAGTAACAATTTCACACTCCTTGAATAATAAGGCCGAGTCATATCTTTTGCCTGATCCTATGGAGGAGGTACAGGCTGCATCTCTAGAGCTTTTAGATGAACCAGACTTAGAAGACGAAACTCCTTTCTTCACAGAAGAAGAGGCCGAACCTTCTGAACCTGAACCCTTAGATGAGTTTGCAGAAACACCTAGACCTCCCATAGAGCTTAAAACTTTACCACCCGGTCTTATCTATGCTTTCCTAAACAATAATCCAGAGTTTCCTATGATCATTATCAATAAACTCACTCAGGAGCAAACTCTGCGATTAATTACCATTCTTGAGAAACATCACTCAGTTTTTGGCTACTCATGCCAAGATCTTACAGGAATCAGTCCTATGATTTGTACCCATCGTATTGCAACACATCCTTCTGTTTCACCTTCTCGAGAACCCCAACATAGACTTAACAACACGATGAGGGAGGTAGATAAAAAGAAGTTATAAAGTTGCTACATGCAGGGATTATATATCCTGTGCCGCACAGTGAGTGGGTAAGCCCAGTTCAAGTTGTGCCTAATAAGGGAGGCATGACTGTCATTATGAATAAAAAGAACGAGCTAATTCCGCAACGCACCGTCACAGGGTGGCGGATGTGCATAGACTATGGAAAACTAAACAAAGCCACGAGAAAGGATCATTTTCCTTTACCTTTCATAGATGAGATGCTAGAGCGATTAGCGAACCATTCGTTCTTTTGTTTCTTAGATGGATATTCAGGGTATCACCAGATCCCGATCCATCCTGAAGATCAAAGCAAAACCACTTTTACATGCCCATATGGAATTTATGCTTACCGTAGAATGTATTTTGGGTTATGTAATGCACCAGCTTCTTTTCAAAGATGCATGATGTCTATATTTTCTAATATGATTGAAGAGATTATGGAAGTTTTCATGGATGATTTCTCTGTCTATGGAAGAACTTTTGATAGTTGTCTTGAAAACTTAGACAAGGTTTTGCAAAGATGTGAAGAAAAGCACTTAGTCCTTAATTGGGAAAAATGTCATTTCATGGTTAGGGAAGGAATAGTGCTGGGACACCTAGTGTCTGAAAGAGGAATTGAGGTAGACAAAGCTAAAATTGAAGTAATTGAACAACTACCTCCACCTGTGAATATAAAAGGAATTCGAAGCTTTCTTGGCCATGCTGGTTTTTATCGTAGATTCATAAAAGATTTTTCATTTATTGCTAGACCACTGAATTTTTTGCTAGCCAAGAATGCTCCTTTCGAATTTGATGATGCATGTCTAACATCTTTCAATTTATTAAAGAAAGCACTCATCTCTGCACCAATCATTCAACACCATGATTGGTCGTTGCCTTTTGAAATTATGTGTGATGCTAGTGATTATGCTGTGGGGGCAGTTTTAGGACAAACTAAAAATAAAAAGCATCATGGAATTGCTTATGCTAGTAAAACTTTGACAGGAGCTCAACTTAATTATGCAACCACTGAAAAAGAGCTTCTGGCTTTTGTCTTCGCCATTGATAAATTTAGATCTTATTTAGTTGGAGCTAAAATAATTGTTTACACTGATCATGCTGCACTAAAATATCTGCTCACTAAAAAAGATGCTAAACCTCGCCTAATTAGATGGATCTTATTACTTCAAGAATTTGACTTAGAAATAAAAGATAAAAAGGGAGTAGAAAATTCTGTTGCTGATCACTTGTCTAGAATGTATTTTAAGAATCCACAGGAAACCCCCATCAATGATTCACTCCAGGACAACATGCTCTACGGGATTAACAGGTCTGACCCCTGGTATGCAGATATTGTTAATTTTATGGGGTATTTACCACCAGGAGCAAACAAGAAGAAGCTTATTCAAGAAAGACGTTCACATATATGGGATGAGCCATACCTCTTCCGAGTATGCTCTGATGGCTTACTCAGAAGGGATGCCATGCCACTCACCAACAACCTTCAGATTGAGCTCTTTGATGTCTGGGGAATAGACTACATGGGGCCATTTCCTCCATCAAAGAAGTGTGAGTACATCTTGGTGGCAGTTGACTACGTCTCCATGTGGGTAGAGGCACTACCTTGCAAGCATGCCGACAACATCAGTTCAAAGAGGATGTTCGAAGAAATTATATTTCCAGGATTTGGAGTCCCTAGAGTAGTGATAAGTGATGGAGGAGCACAGTTCATCGACAAACGCTTCAAGCAATATCTATCAAAACATGGAATCCGTCACAACGTTGCTACTCCCTATCATCCTCAAACAAGTGGCCAAGCATAGACTTCCAACAAGCAAATCAAGAATATTCTTCAGAAGACAGTAAATGAAATGGGAACGGCATGGAAAGACAAGTTACCCGATGCACTCTGGGCATACCGGACAGCATACAAGACCCCAATTGGAATGTCCCCATACCAATTGGTGTACGGGAAGACTTGCCACCTACCTGTTGAACTAAAGTTCAAAGCACACTGGGCCATAAGAAGATGGAATATGGACCTAGATGTCGCTAGAGATCATAGAAGAATACAACTATTAGAATTGGATGAATGGCGAGGAAAGCATATCACAATTTGAAGATCTACAAAGAAAGAGTCAAAAGGTGGCATGGCAAGAGAATCAAGAAGGAGTTCGCACCCAGAGATAAGGACTTTTTAATTCTAGGGTGAAGCTTTTCGGGCATGGAAAACTCTAGAGTAAATGGGAAGGACCATTCAAGGTAATCACTTCATCATCCCACAGAGCTATCACACTTCAAAATAACGAAGGTACGTTATTCATGGTAAATGGTTAACGTCTTGAGTTATTTTTAGAGCAGCCAAAGTCCGTTTCATCCCTCCAAAGGTAGCCCCGAAGCACGCTCTCAATGCTTTTGAGACACCTCCTAAGCGTCGCAAGACTATAGTAGATATTGATGAGGACGTTCGCAGGCTAGACAGAGTTATCATAGACCTCCAGTCCTCGGTTAATTCCCTCACTAGGCAGCTCTCTAACCACAACACTGTTATACTAGGCCTTAGGCATGATCTTGCTAGTGCCAATAAGAAGATCAAGGAGTTAGAGCGCCGCTAAGTTATCTATATTAGACCTTCAGGCAATGCATCTTAGTTATTTATCATTAGATTCGGTTTAGATTTTACTAGTACCATCAGTTTGCTACTATTATCGTCAGTTTGCTACTAGTCATTTGTAATAAATGCCTCAAGATTAATAACGAGTATCATTATTATTATGTCTTGTGTGTCTCTACTTTATTTTTGTCCAAGAAAGTAGAAAACAAGTATGGGGGAGATCCCTCGACATGCCAAACACACTCCGACTACACCACTCCACGATTCAGGTACATACTCTGCACACTTTACGCATACACATATCTTGGATTATGCAGAATACTGTTTCCAACATGATAAATTAAAAAGATAAAAATGTTTCTAATCATGATTAATCTCACTCTGTGATATTTCCTGAAAACTTGCAATTATTAAAAAAATCATTTTAAAAACCTATGTTACTAAGTCACTGTGGAATGTGAGATGGTAGAGTATGAGTTTCTTATTCTTGATATCATTGTTGCTTGGAGAATTTATTTCAAAATCTTCAAAAATTCTAGCTACCATCCTTAGTGTTTTATATGCCTACTAAAACTGAAAAATAATTATGATTATAAAAGCTATCTGCTCTGTATTGAGTTTGTTCAAAATGAGTTAGACCCTTGTTGAGAGATTTATCATGCTCCTAAGATCAAGACATTTATTCAGAAGGATTCACTCTTCCGAAGTATTATTGCATTAGAGGCATGGGCTATGCAAAAATAAAGGTATTTCGAGGAAATAAAAAGGAGCAAGTGCTCGATAACCTCGTAGAAAAAATGGACAAGTGTCTGGCAGTAGAATTAGGGGTACCTCGGTATCCACTTAAAAAAAGAAGAAAACGATAGCCCATGGTCCCTCTAATAAGCAATATGCCAGCAAGTGTTGACAAGTTTTTAAATTCCCAAAGTCTTTGATCTAAGAGTATGACATTCTTCTCCTCGGATCCCATTTTGATCAGGCAATAAATGCAAGGTAAGTATGCTTGAGAATTTTTGCAAATTAAAACAGCCTCAGTAAGATATATAAAAGATAAATGAGTGACGTGAGAGAACCTATGAGGATAAAGGTATGCTAAATTTCTTTCAAAAATATACAAAAACGCCAAGTGACAGGATTAAGAAGAAAGGATCTCTACTCTTGACCATATATTTCCCTGACTATGGTACAGAGTGAAATTTTTACAACACCCTGCAGGTATGAAGAAAATACTTTAAAATGTTTTAACCCCAGATATTTTCTTAACCATCCTTTTCTCGAGGACGAGTAAAACCCTAAGTATGGGGGTATTTGTTGATGGTTCTTAAGTATCAATTTTAATTATCAAATAAACAAGAGAAAGGACCAATATGCAAACAACACCTATAATTAGGGTTTGATCTGACAGAATTTCACGAGTTTTATTGTTTATCTGTTTCTGCAGGGAAATAAGGAAGAAAGGCCCACATGTCGGGATTACATAGATATATCAACGCACCGCACAATTTTCTACCATCTAGAAGACTCCAGAAGCCACGGGAACAAAGCGGAGGCCGAACGGGGCCTGTCCAAGGTCGCCCGCCCTAAGGACCAGGGCGCCCGCCCCCTCCTGGACTCCAATCGGGACTCTTTTCATGGACTAAGCTCCACCGACCTAAAGGATTGAGGATAACCGTCCAATCAATGTCGGTGTGATCCAATGGCTCACGTTCACTTGAGCGGACTATAAAACCAGACCCCTTGGCCCCTGGAGGAGACAAGTTCATCACAGAGTTGAGAGGAGCCCTCGAAGGAATACCTCTCCTCTAAATAAAATTTCTTTTAGGCTTAGCATCCAATGTGAATAGAATTAGATCTTCTAGTTTCTACTAGATTGAGAGAGATAGAGTGGAGGTGTAGATCGGAGGAAGCCCGGCCTGTCGGTGTCTACTCAGAGGTTGTACCTGCGGGATCAAGTTCTCCTAACCCGAAGCTTGCTCCTAGGATTCTTCAGTATTTCGACTTCTAAATTCTAGTAAGTTCTTGTTTTATTGTTCTTTTGTTTATGAGTTTACTTTAATCTCTTCACATAGAGTTTAGAGTAATCATCTCTAGCGTAGACGTGGTGTTTGCGCTAGGATACTCATAGATATCCCCTGACTAGCTGGACCGTGGTAGTAGCGAGGAACGTGACATTTCCGAGTTACCTTTGCAAACCATATCTCGTTAGCAGGAAGGATAGGGTTTATAGGTCCGGGTTGAATCCGTAAGCTTCCCCAATAGAACAGTAGATCATCCTTACCAAGGTTAGAAAGAGATTACGATTGTAGTCTTCTCTATTTATCACTCATATCGAGAAACATTCTTTGTAGCCTAAAGGTTAGTAGTAATAGACCAGGTTAGTTAGATGCACTCTTTCTCCTAGTGGTAAAAAAATAAATACGATACTCTGGATAACCTCCTAGGTGAAGTGATCACCGATATTCGTGCGCTTGCGGATCCATTCCTTATTGCGTTCCCAAATATCAACAATGCCTTCTCTCAAAGTATGTGGTATTTGTGGTATGAGACATAGTGACATTGCCTTCTTTCTCATCCTACTCTAATAAGACTTTGATATCTGGAGCTCATAGGTGGGAGACAGCTAATACATACTTACAAGACATTTATTGCATAGTCAAACCATGGATCCAGAGAAACAAGTCAATAAGTCAAATCAAGATGTGCATGTGTGACGAATGAATGGTGTATGGTGATGATGGTGATAATGATGAAAACAATGGTGAAAGTCTAATTCTACTTTTAATCTTTTGAGGGGATACGTACCTTTCTTGCACTTTAAAGCTTTTTGAGGGGGAACGAGTTGCTCTATATTTCCTTTTTCTTTTCTCTCAGGTGGTTATCTTGTACCCCTAATTCTACTGTCGGACACTTATCCATTTTTACCTCTCATCTCACTTTTTCTTTTCTTCGAGGTTCCGGGCACTTGCCCCTTTTTATTTCCTCGTATTCACTTCTTTTTTTTCAGAGCACTCACCCTCCTAGAATAGTGTAGCAAGTGGTAGTAACCAAAATATCAGGGATAATGTTTTTGCCTATTCTCTCCTGGATAGGAGTAGAATAATTTTGGATGAATCTAGAGATGGAAATGAGTGGATCTATGTGGATGCATACTTCCGGAGTAGAAGCAGCATGTATGAGTGAACGTGCAAGTGAATCTTGATTTTAACCGCATGACAAGCTCCTAAGGGTCTACACAGCTTGACCACACTCAATGCTCATAAGTAGTAAAACATACATGTATGATTCATAGTCTAATAAGCATGTATATATGGCTGTGGTAGGATTTCAAACTCTCATCATACAGGAACTCATCATGCAACATTTTAAAGATTTTCAAAGATAAAATTCTCTAGAATTCTAGCATCTCTAGGGACAGATAAACACCAGCTCAACCTTCCCATATCATATCCGTTAATGACTTAGACTTTAAATCGAGTACTCTTCCCACAAGTTTAGGTTTAGAGCAAATCTTAATTCATAACAGTCATGCCTAAACTTGAGAGATAATTCAATTTTGAGAACTAGTCATGGCAGAGCAACTATTCATCATTTCCATGTGAGAGCTTATCATGAGGGTTCATCGCAAACTTTATTTATTAATTAATTTAGCAAACTAAGAAAAGATATATATATAAGCATAAAATGTTTATTTGGGTTTTTATGATTACGCATCTTTTTATTATTTGAGTAAAGTATAAACGCTAGAAGAAACACTTAGCGAGATAAATGGGGGTGCTCTCCCCCAAGCTGGATTTTGACGTAATTTCTTCTGATGTAGCTAGCAGGTGGCGGAGGTGTATTTGAATGCCGGCACTACCCTAACAGCGATTAGGATGTCCTCCGTCTGCTAGTCTTCTTTGATCCTTAAATTCTATGGAGCTCAAATAGACAATAAAAAGCTTTGTGGAACTGGTTAAGTGTAAATCTCTTAGCCGTTATCATGTTGAGCTTTCTCTAATAAATATTACTCTCTTTGGTAGGATAATAAATTTATTTTTATATTTTCATTTTTATAGGATAGGAATATATTTATTTTATTTTTACGCCACCACAGTGAATGTACTTATGGGTTTTATGCCATGAGCATACTCACATGAGGCTTACTATTTTTAGCATTTTTATTTTCTTTTGAAGATAGCATGATTAACTAACAAGCCATTTAAGGTAAGTAAATAATTTAAGGAAAAAGAGAATGCAGAAAGGATAAATATCGATAACTACCGATTTTACCTTTCGGTGAGGGTTCAATGTTTTAAGTCTTCTGAATAAGACTTCTCACCGTGTTCATTCTTCAGATGCGTCATTTGATTCAGGTGTGGACCTTGACGTCTGCACCTCTTGATACGGTGTCACCCATGTTCTTCGTTTGCCCAACAGTTCGAAGTGCAGCGTTGGCAGTATCTTGCTCAGTGTGTTTGTGCTCGTAGATCCACGTCCTTCACTTGGTAGAGTCTGGGAGTTGAAAAATCCTCCATGTTTCTCAAAATGTGTCCTGCCCAAGAGACAAGGCAGAGATCAAGTGCATGGGTCCTGTTGGTGGAAAACACCAACAGAACCAAAAGTATATTTATTCTTCTCTATCCTTAAGCATAGGGAGCTAGACAAAGTTGATGGGTGATAAGTTCATGAGTGTAGCATTTAAAACATTTGTCAGATCAGATTGCTCAACCTAATGGAAAGATAATCTATCTATATTTATGTTTTTTTATATATCTTCCAAAGATTGAGTGTGCAACATTTTAGCTCATATGATTAGGAGTGTGGGATCAGAAAGGTGGAAGGACTAAACATGTTGAAAAGATTGGGTTCGTTAATCTAGAATTGTAAATCATACTTGTTTGTCTCTTTTATTCATGCGAATGCTAGAACCAAGGAGATGCTCATAAAAGTGATAGTCACATATCTTAAGATGTTACCTTAATTGAAGAGTGATGGTACCATCTCACCTTGTGGAAGCTTCCCATTCGTAGTGGCTGTGTATCTTGTATATGTACTTTGTCTCCTTCCATGGATCATCTCTCTATGATGAATGAGCTATGTCCTTCTTGTGCAAATTGTTAAACTTCATGTGTCTCTCTCTTCATCTCTGATGTGAGTTTATCTCAGGACTTCCCAAATCGATATTGAAAGTTTTTCTATAGGGATTAGTTCGACAAAATATACCAATGTCTACACAAGCAGTTTTCAGTTCAATAACCGAACTAGACTCCATGTCTAATCAGATTAAGGAAGGCTGTTTAACCTAAGCTCCATGCTTAATTTAAAAGCCAAAAGAAGTATGTGTAGTACTTCCAAACTAACACTTACTAGGATAAACAAAGGTAGCGTGATGGCATTTATAGAGATCTACTCAAGTGGAGATGAAGTAGTATGATTAGTATTTAACAAATTGAGCATGTCTCGAAGGTAGGGACAACCAACATAGCAACATGGCAAATGATGTTTTTATGTAAAGTACTCCCCCAAGCTTGAATTTTGCAAAATTCAAGTTTGGATTTAATTCAATGTTGCATGATGATTGGTTGGATATACCTTGTGGTTGTCACTCATCCGATCTTCTTGCTCCAATCCTGGAAAGGTTAGTGACAAGAATACCCAAAGAAATATTTTTACAATTATCCTTATATGCTCAATACACAAGGTAATGTTGTAAATAATTAAAAGCTCATGTTACGATCTAATCAGTGCTTATTTTAGGACACTAAGCTTGTCCTTGGGAAACCATCAATTTATGTTGGCGAAGTGGTTTCCCCTCCGATGCCAACCTAAATCAAGATCAACTCAATGAGATCTGCAATATTTATTATAGACATATGCATCGACAATCACCCTTTTAAAGTTTTTATAAATAGAAAGGAAGAGGGGGTTGGAGATCTCAAATGTGGTGATGTTGGAGAGACCAATAGATTGGGAAGATGTTTCATATGAGCATGGAGTAAACGAATTGGCTATGAAATAAATTCCATGCTCATTAATGTTATCTTCGTCTCCAATCTGAATGTTCAGAGTTTCTCCACATTGGTCTCACCTATGTGCTCTTCTGTAGTTGGATGAATCTCATCTTCAAAGGGAGTCAAGAACTCACCATTTCAAATTGAGCCAAACTCAAAATCCATTAAGGCTTCTTCCTTATCCATCCATTCTACACATTCTAGCCATTTAGAACTTGTGATCAGGAAAGGGGAGGTGTTAGAATTTTCTATATGGCTTAGCTCTCCTTCTATGACATTACTTGACATGTCATCCTCATGGTCTTTATGACTCCTATGGTTTGATCGTCTTGATGGATTGCTAGGATCATCATGAGACTAAAAATGAGAGGGATAAGTGGGGTCTCAAATGTTAAGGATGGATTTAGAATTTGTGAACATGGAAGGGGAGTAGATAGAATCTTCTATATGGTTTAGCTCTCCTTCACTTGATATGTCATCCTCATGATCTTTATAACAGAAACCAGGACATTCTCTAAGAGAACCATCATTGCAAGGATTTGAATTATCTATGCTTGAAAGTCTCATATGGAACCATAAGTCTAAACTATTAGTATCTAAAAGATTTAAGGTCGGAATTCCTTCCTCCCTTGGAGAATTTTGGGGTATTGATGGTTTAGGATCGATATCTAAAGTTTGGGATTGAAGTGGTTGTGATCTGGCTATCAAAACTTCTTCTTCTTGTCTAGGAACTGGTTCTTTCTCTTTCTCAGGGATATAAATGCTAGGAAACTTTCCACTCAATAAATCAATTCAATCCCTAGCTTCACTAGCGAGTAGGTGATAGAAGGATCCTCTAGAGGCTGTATTCAAGGTTTGCTTATTTTCCCTACTAAGGCCCTCAAAAAAGTGAATTAGAAGAACTTCTTCTGGAATAGAAAGCTTTGGGCCAGTGAGAGTAAGGTTAATAAAGCGGTCCCATGATTTGCCAAGAGATTATTCTTCCAGTTGTCTAAAAGAAATAATCTCACGCCGAAGTTCCGCCACTTTGGAGATTGGAAAATATTTAAAAAGAAAACTATTATATAACTCCTTCCAATCTCTATGAACACACCTTACTTTGAGTTTGTACCAATGTCTAGCTTTTCCTGTTAAAGAGAACAGAAAGAGCTTCCATTTAAGGGTCTCATCGGACATGCCTTCTATGCGAAGGAGGTCACAGACTCGATAAAACTCTCTTAGGTGTGTGTATGGGTTTTCCTCACATTCTCCTAAGAAAGGTTGTTTTTGAACAAATTCTATGTATTCGGGGTCTATCTAAAAACTAGATGCTATGATAGGCTTTGAAGATTTTGGTGGTTCGAGATGTGTGCCCGTAGGTCTATGAAATTCATAGATAGACATGTTTGAATTCATGATAGACCAGAGATCAAGGATTAGATAAGAAGAAAGGATAGCAGAGATAAGGGAAAAGATAAAAGGAAAAGTATATATATTTTTTTATTTTTTAGAAAATTATTAAGCTAGTTCGTAGTCAACTCAGCAACCGTCTCCCCAGCAATGATGCCAAAAAGCTTGTTGACACTTGCTAACACCACTTGAATACTAGGTTGTCATCCCCAGCATGGCACTAGAGTGTACTATGGTATTTATATGCACATAGATAAATCCGCAAGCGCACCGATACCGTTGTAGCTTTTATCCGGTTAAAGGTTTTATCATTTCCATAGGGAAACGGGAGAACTGATATACGCTCTAACTTAACCTAGATAGATAGGTAGGTTTAAATAGGAAAGATGGTAGAATTGAATAAGAACAATATTAAAGGTAAGATAACAATGGGTGATAATATGGGAATAGAGAGTAGAGCAATCTAGTATATGGGCGATGGTAGGAGAATAGAGAGGATAACTATGGTTTCTCTACTTCAAGAGGTATGTCTATGTCTGAGACGTACCACATGATAAGAATACACCACAAAGGATGCTTATTCATAGGACGATAAACCCTACCAGTCCTGCTAACGGGAGGTGGACTACAGTGGACCAACGTAGCTGTCACCCACGCGGCCTACCACACGATCCGGCTAGACAGGGGATATCCACAAGTAATCTAGGTCTAAGCACCACGCTTACACCTATACTACAACTCTAACCTATAGGGTCCTATAGATTAAAAGTACTCAAAAGAGTTGTGAACGAGAACATACATGAATAATAATTGCATAATGAAATAGAAGTAGATTACTAGAGTCATCCCATGAGCAAGCTTGATTAAAGCTTGATCATGGTGAAGTACAACCGGAGGAAGAACCGACAGGCCGGCCTCTCCTCCAATCCTCCCTCGCTCTCCATCTCGCTACTATCTAGATCTACTCTAGTTTAGAGATGAGAGGAGAGCTCTCATCTCCAAACCCTAGCTTTTGCTCTGTCTATGAATAATGAATAAGGATGAAGGGGTGCCTCCTCTAGGGGCTAGGGGGTGTGCTTATATAGCCCGTCCAAATGAATGTGGGCTGTCGGATCAAACTGACCTTAATCGTACGGTTTTCCTTGATCCTTTAGGTCGGTGGAGCATAATCCGCGAGGCGGAGCCTGATTGGTTCCTATATTTCGGCGGGGCCCAAGGGGGGAGGGCGGGCGCCCTATCCTCGAGCCCGCTCGGCTTCCCGTTCGTTTCCGTGGCTTCTAGAGTCTTCTAGATGATAGAAAATTGCACGACATGTTAATATCTCTATGTAAACCCGACGTGTGGGCCTTTCCTCCATATTTCCTGATAACTCCCTGCAGAAATAGGCAAACACCAAGACTCATGGAATTCTGTCAGATAAAACCCTAAGTCTGGGTGTTGGTTGCACTTGGATCATTTTCTTTATTTATTTGATGATTAAATTTGATACTTAAGGACCGTCAACAACTATAACACAATGAGGTTCACAGTGAAGTTTTCCTTGTTTATGACTAGATTGATATTTGTGAAAACCTGATATGCGTATATTTCTCCCACTTGGGTTTGAACTAACAAAGGCTTCCTGGTTGGACACTTCACTCGGTCGATCGTCTTTACCAAGTCGGTGGAAATGAAAGATTGCGAAGCACTAGGGTCAAACGGAGCAAAAACTTGTACTGAGTCTACTTGAATATAGCCTCCCACCACTTTGGTGGCCTCTTGAATGTTATGCCTATCCACATTGCTTAGTCTTAACATAGTTTTATTGTTCTTTACATCCATGAGTAGGCTTCCTATGACCTCCATTTTGGCTTTTGTCGTTGTGGGTTCTGATTTTATTCAATGTTAGCTTGCTCTTCAACATTATTATTTTGCTAGTACTCAGCTTCATCGTACCCATAACATCCTTCAAAGGCAGGATCATCATTCTCTTCCCATATATCTATGACAGGCATCATATAGAGCTCCTGGTTCATGGGATACTATGCTTCTTGTCATCAAGTGACCAACGTCAATGACATGAGCAAGGATCGATGATCATAGTCATGGGGTATCTCAAGTGACAACATTCACTTCAAGATAAACTAAAAATGTATCAACCCGTGATATCAAGCTACTACCCCCCTTAAAATTAGATGGATCGAGGGACACTATGGACTAGCTCTCTTATCATTTCTAGACGCTACACATCAGATAGTCTTTTAAATTGACTATACCGAGCCTCTTAATCCAAGGTTGGTTTCATCACTAACTTCCAACTATTAATATTTCACACATGAGTTGCTTCACTTTCACATCCTACATATAACTTTGTAGACTTTGTTGTCATCTGATCCTCATAAGCATAACACTCAATCTATGATTATCAGCTAGGATATATACATCCATTGATATTCTCCAAGTGGGATGATATCTTGAAATAAAACCAAACATACCAAGCACATGATGTCCTAATAGATGATCCAATATTAACCAATACTTCTCCTTGTAACTCCTTTAACTAGGCAACCCCCATAAGAAAAGGTCAACTAAGGGACACAAGAAGGGTATCTTGCAACCTTTTCTAGACAATTTAACTACCATTGACACCAGCTGATATCCCAAAGAACTTATGTGTAAGTGAAAAAATAAATATCCTGAAATTTCCTCATGATATGAAAAACACTAGCGTAGTAAAATAGGCATAACTCCTATTTAGTTAATCCAATGGAGTTGTAGCTTATACCGTTATAGAGCTAATCAAATTCCCTACAAGTTCCATATAGAAGACTTCGTTAGGTTCTGTCTTTAAGCTTAGGTAAAACTGCCACAATGTTTCAGCACAGATGCAGTATCTTGCAGAAGTCATATCTCGAGCTACTTAAATCATATGGTGACAATCCTCACATTGTGGAAAACATTATGAAATCCTCTATAACTTTTGTATACAACTCTTTCCCATATTCTGACATTAATTTGGCTGAAAATAAGAAATACCAGGATCACAACTTGTGAACAAAGTTTCCATAGAATGTGTATTATGCATAATTGACCAAAATCCATCTTGACTACTGATTTCTTTAGCCTACAACTCAAACACATGAAAACATAATTTGAATTTACTTTTTAAGGTAGGAGTTGATCACCGTGATACTCAATTATTTTCCCTGATGGTGCTGTTAAGAGCATTTTGCACTGCGTACCATGGATCACTCCTTTGTGTGCACACAACCATCCAATGCCAAGAACCACAGGGATATCGAGTGACTCTGATGGTGCAAACAACCATTTGATGGTTACCTTGAATAACATACCTTCGCTTGATTGTAGAGTTACCTCTCCGTGTGGTGATGAATTCACGACAATGAAGGGTCCTTCCGATTTGCTCCTCAATTTTCCAAGCCCAAATAATTTGAACCTGTAATTAAAAAGTAATACCTTATATCCTGGTGCAAATTCCTTCTTCTTGATCCTCTTTTCGTGACATCTCTTTGTTCGCTCTTTGTAGATCTTTGAATTGTGGTATGCCTTCTCTCTCCATTCTTCTAGTTCTGATAATTGTATTTTTCTTTTCTCTCTGGTGGCTTCAAAATCCATATTCCATCTTTTGATAGCCCAATGAGCTTTATGTTCTAACTCAACTGGCAAGTGACAAGTCTTGCCATATACCAATTGATATGGGGACATACCCAAAAGTGTTTTATAAGCTGTCCGGTATGCCCATAATGCACTTAGTAACTGATCCATCCATAACATAACCATCTCATTTACTATTTTCTGGAGAACATTTTTGATTTGTTTATTTGATGTTTCTACCTGGCCACTTGTCTGACGATGATATGGAGTAGCGACATTATGTCGTATTCCTTGATTTTGTAGGTATAAGTGAAACTTTTTATCAGTGAAGTGTGTTCCTCCATCACTTATAACCATCCTCGGTGTTCCAAACCTCGGAAATATAATCTCTTCAAACATTCTCTTTGAGTGTTTTGAGTTAGCTTTCTTGCATGGCATGGCTTCTACCCACTTGGATACATGTCACACCAATATTTTATGAACAAAATAGGATGCATAAAAGACTCATATGTGCCCCAGAAACAGTCGCACACATAAGTAGACAAATCTCAAATGTACCATTGGAGTGTTTATTACATAGTGGAACGATAATAAATCACATAGTCTTATACAAGAATGATATTATCATGAAGTAAACAACGCTCTCGATGGAAGCTCCACATGGGGACAACATTGACTGGTTGACTTCAAACCTAATACTCATAGCGATAGTTCATTCCAATCATCATCATTATCATAACTTGGGTTGTTGGGAAATTGCAAGAGTGAGCATATATCGTACTCAACAAGTATAACCAGGGGTTCATGAGGCTCAAAAAGTTAACACTGGGTTGACTGCACATAGCTTTTAATAGTGGATAACATGTTCATAATTAGATAGCAAATTGTTGACGGTCCTTAAGTATCAAATATAATCAACAAATAAATAAAGAAAATGATCCAAATGCAACCGACACCCAGACTTAGGGTTTTATCTGACAGAATTCCACGAGTTTTGGTGTTTGTCTATTTTTGCAGGGGGTTATCAGAAAATATGGAGGAAAGGCCCACATGTCGGGTTTACATAGAGATATTAACGTGCAACGCAATTATCCAACATATAGAAGAGTCCAGAAGCCACGGGAACAAGCGGGAGACCGAACGGGCCCGGGGGCAGGGCGCCCGCCCTCCCCCCTTGGGAGCCCGCCCTGGCTAGAGGGCCAATCAGGCTCCGCCTCGCGGATCATGCTCCCCGACCTAAGTGATTAAGGAAAACCGTGCGATTAATGTTGGTTTGATCCGACGGCCCACATTCATTTGGAAGGACTATATAAGCAGACCCCCTGGCCCCTGGAGGAGAGGACCTCTGAAACCCTAGTTCATTTATCTATCTCGGGAGAAGAAGTCTCTGATCAAGCCCTAGAGCCACCACATCAACTAGATCTCTAGTTTAGCACAGCTACATAGGATTAGAACTAGAGGGAGTCAATCTTCGATTGGTTTCCGGATCTATCAAGAGGATTCTTGGTAATTCCTCTACTGTTCTTCATTTGTTCATCATTATTCTTCAATATTATGAATATGACTTTGTTCTACTTCAATATATTGATTATGACTTTGCTCTACTTGTTTATATTTGCAATTATATTGTTCTTAGTTTCTCATAGTTATATGCTTGGCTTAGTTAGATTGGAATTATATACATGTTTAGGATCGTATAGCCCTTATCCATATGTACAGTGGGTAAATGATAAGTATTGTGTAGGCATGGTGCCTATACCATATTTATTTGCGATTGTACCCTATATGCCAGATCGCGGGGTAGTTCGTGGTGGTGACAGCTCCATTGATTCTTATATAGTCCCCCTCCCGTGTGTAGGGCAGGCAGAGCAACATTATTACAGGGGAGTGATTGCTATCTTTCTCATTTTCTCATTTTCCTTGATAATATCACTATGCATGGGCATAGTTCTGTCTCGCAATGATTGCCAAGTATAATTGAACTAACTATGATATGCTAGACTTTATAGTTAAGAATAACTTAGGAAATATTCGTGTAGTTCATCCTAATTCCATGCTAATGACTTGCTAGAATATCTGTTGAGGTGCTTATCATTATTATATGTGGCTAGTTATGCTGATCAGAATAATTATCTTTGTCACCATTCATACTTTATCTATATTTTATGTGACATATATCCCTATATGAAAGAGATAGATAAATGCTCTCTATTATATATGCAATGATAGATACTCAATTCCATATTCCATTCCATAATCAATATTGATGATTAGCAATCCCTTCCCAGTTGTAAAAATATAAATAACGATACCTGAAATACTTCCCAGTTAAAATGCTACATCGGTATTAATCTGTGCGCTTGCAGATCTCATTTATTATTCATTCAGAAGAGCAATTGCATATTTAAATACCGCGTCTCTCATGTCATGCTGGGGATGACAACTTGGCTTAAGTGGCATAAGGGATAGGTTTGGCATTTTTGGCGCCGTTATCAGAATTACAAAACTAAGTCTACTTTTGGTAATGACGTTAAGAATGCCCAACACAAATGTCAAGATAGCATAGATAATCCAATAATCACATGATCAGGTTTAAGCATAATTAACTCATAGCATAAACAATAATCAAATGAACATAATAACATAATAAGCTCATCATCTTAATGTAGATGTCCCCAAGGCCGCTCCTGACCATGAGCTCGGCTAGTATACTAGTTTTAACACTCTGCAGAGGTTGTACATCTTTACCCATGAGTCATGATTTACCCTTTCGCCTGAGGTAGCTAATCTCTTAACCCCGTTCCTAGGGAGGTCGACAGGGATCACTATGAAGCCTTTCAAAAGTTCGTCTAACATGTTAGGGCCGCAAGGTTTCCCGGGAGCGCAGATATAGAGCCCCCCTTCCAATGGCACAATGACGCGCAGCCTATACACATAAAAACAGAGGCCACAATATACACAAAACGGTTAGGCCCCTCTAGCGCCCTTTCGGATAACCTCTAACAAGCTAGAAAAGGTCTTCATACTAAGCTAAAGCCAGAGCCATTATAGCCCTCATGGTTGCACTGTTATCCCAGGTGATCACGTACAGACAAGATCTCATATAGTTGTTTGTCATCCTTTTATGTTCATGGCATAGCTATTAATCATCTTACAAGATCATAGATTATATCAAGCACTAGCAAAACTATACCAAATCATGTCAAGTAGGTAGCAACGAATCCAGGTAACAATCATCTATGACTTTGCTAAGGTCGACAAGGTGGAAACATGCATATGATATATATGTGTATTTATAAGTGTATAGATAACAAGGATGATCCCAAGTTATACTTGCCTTGATCAAAGCTTTCCTGAGCCTACTGGTCTTCAAAGGCCTGGTCTTGCTCACCAACGTACGGCTCACCGTCTATTCCCAAACATCAATCAACAACACACAATCCAATGTAGACAATCATACACAAAGCAAACAAACTATAATTAGAACATTACACCAACAGTGAGAAATCAAAGGTAAAAGTTTATACGCAGCGCTACGATCACACAATCGTAAAGTTCACGAAAATCAAAATTAAAACGTAGAAGTTATGAATTTTCTAAGATTTCCTATAGAGAAATAATTAATAAAGTGCTACTGCGAAAATAAAAAGTTTCAAAACAGAGAATTAATACTTCTAGCATGTAGAGCGCATAAATACGAATCCAACGAAATTTGAATGGACAAAAACGGATTTAAAATGAGCATTTTATGAGCAAAATACTTTTAGTGGCAAAACTGTAATTTTCAGAAAACGTGTTTTTCTTTTAAACTGACGAAAATATGCTTTTAAGATTGAGAAAACGTATTCGGCGAAATACACATCGGACTGCAGGTTCTAAACTCCCAAAATGGAGGGGCTCTTTAGCAAAAGCAGCCGCCGAAACGGTATCGACCACCATGAGCCGTCGGATTAGAAACAGACAACACAGATTAAATGAAAGAGAGAGGGAATAGGTAACCGGCCGGCCGGCCACCGGAATGAACGCGCCCGTGGCGGAGCTCCATTACCGCCGCCGTGTAGCTCGCCGGCGTAGCCCAAACGAGCGCAACCGTGCATCAAAATCAAATCTAAAAACACAGGGAGATGGAGCAGAACCTCACGAACTCCCAGAGGCAAAATTCGGTTGTAGAGAAAACGCGAGGACAGCCGACTTCGAGGTTTGGCGGACGTGAGTCTTCTCAGAACTTCGGCGACCTGAGGTGAGTCAAACAAAGCATGAAATCACGAGAGAAACACTCGGTGGCTTCGCAAACGCAGAGCGAAGCTCGGCAGAAGACTACGACGGCCGGAAAACAATGGCCATCAGAGAAGGGTGACGGTGGCTGGTTTCTGTACCTCGGCGAGATGCAACCAACGAGGGGAAACCACTCGAGTGGTTCCTGAGCGTTCATATGGGAAAGGAGGGAGCAAGGGAGGTTCTAGGGCTTTTCAAGGGGCTCAATTGGGTGCGGCTAACAGGAAATGCCCGAGATTTCTGGGATTGAGACTCGCCATGTTCGAGTCCTGGTCGGGCTCGAGGGGGAAGAAAGGAAAGGTGGGAGAGTGGAGGCTGACTCGCGGGCCCAGGGTGTGTTGGCATTTCTTAACGTCATCACTAAGGACTGGGTTTAATCCGTCCTCAGCAACGATGTCAGAAATGTCGTGATAACACTTACTAATGCAATCACCAAGATTAGAGTATAAATCTCCTAAGCAACGGTGCCAGAAATGCTTGTTAGCGTTTCTTAGCGTCGCTAACTAGAATAGGGTTTTGCTCTACTCATGATAATGACATTGGCAGTGTTATATTGGCAGATCCGTAGCATCACCACCTTGAATAGGAAGCTAGATCTACCTTCCCGATAACGGCGCCTTATTACCGTTAGGGTAGGGTTCTAGTTCTTAATCATGGTAGTGGCACTAGGATTGCCATGTTGGTATTCCTTAACAAGTCACTAGCTCGACGCATGTCTAGCAACAGTGTTAAGTATATACCGGGGTGATAGTTCCTTAGGTTTGGAGTTTAAGTACCGCAAGCGGACGGGAATTATCGTGTAGCATTTCAACCCGGGGATTTACCGAGTGTCGTATTTATAGTTTTGCTCTAAGGAAGGCTTAATATGTTAAGGATTCTAAGCATAGATCAAAGTAATTATGATAGCAATAATAGAATCAAAAGTCATAGCAGGTGATAAACATTTATATATAGAATAGTGATCCATCACAATCTAGGCATGGCATATGGGCTAAGGAATAAAAAGAGACTAAAAGAATGAATTGAATCAAAGAATAAACAAACAACCTATTGGAGCAGGTGTGGTCCTAGATACAGATCATGTCATAGAACAAGTTAATCATGTGTTTGGGAGGTTTGGGAGGTTACGCGAGTACTGGTCTGCCAGCAACCTCCGCAACTATTTAGACTCCTACACCCTAGCCGAACGTGGGGGAATGCCAAGGACGGACAGGGCTCTCACCACCTGCCGCCATCCCCTCAACCGTGGACTAGGACAATGCATTTACCCGGCCTTTACACCCAAGCACCATGCTTAAATGCAAAGAACCTACTCGGACTCCCCCGGGTCCCCGACCCTACGGATCGATAGGTAAGAAGCCCGAGCCTACTCAAAAGAGAATGATAAACCCCCATCTTCACACAAAGCTATTTCTAGGCAATTAATTAACATGAAGCATTAGACTAAAGTCCTAAGTGAGAATAATACAACATACACTTAGCACTAGTTCATATAATACACTACTAGCCCTAGGGTAGCATTATACTACAAGAACTATATACTAAAATGTATGTCATATCATTTTCACTAGAACTATATTCTAGTTCATATGCTAGCATCATAAAACAGGGTCTATGATCTATGTCATATACCATAGCATAAGAACTATACTCTAGTTCATATGAAGAACTATATCGGACTTGGAGTAAAGATATTCTTTATTCATACCCAAGTTTCTCTCCAAGGAGCCAAGCCCTCCTTGATAGCTCACCCAACTCTCTCTCTAAAAACTAAAAGGAAAAACTAAGAAGAGGTAGTGCCCAAGTGCCATGAAGGTGGAGTGTTGATTGTGAATGTTGTTGACGGTCCTTAAGTATCAAATTTAATTATCAAATAAACAAAGAAAAGGATCCAAATGAAATCAACAACTAGACTTAGGGTTTTATCTGACAGAATTCCACGAGTTTTGGTGTTTGTCTATTTCTGCAGGGGGTTATCAGGAAATAAGGAAGAAAGGCCCACATGTCGGGATTACATAGAGATATCAACCCACCGCGCAATTTTCTACCATCTAGAAGACTCCAGAAGCCACGGGAAGGAAGCGGAGCCCGAAAGGGGCCAGGCCCAGGGCGCCCGCCCTAAGGACCTGGGCGCCCGCCCACCTCTGGACCCCGTTCCGGACTCTCTTCGCACACGACGTTCCACCGACCTATTGGATCCAGAATAACATAGTATCACCTCGCCTATCGACCCAAAAACGCATAGAAGGTGAGGACTATATAAGCAGACCCCCTCTGGCCCCTGGAGGAGACAAGAAATTATCATAGAGATTGAGGGGTGCCCTCGAAGGAAAACCTCTTCTCTAAATAATATTTCTTTTTAGGCTTAGCAACCAATGTAAAGTAGACATAGATCTTCTAGTTTCTACTAGATTGAGAGAGATAGAGTGGAGGTGTGGATCGGAGGAAGGCCGGCCTGTCGGTGTCTACTCCGAGTTGTACCTACAGGATCAAGTCTCCTAACCCGAGGCTTGCTTCTAAGATTCTTCAGTAATTTGACTTCTAATACTAGTAAGTTCTTGTTTTATTGTTCTTTGGTTTATGAGTTTACTTTAATCCTCTTCCGGTTGAGTATTAGAGTAATCACTTGTTAGCGTAAACGTGGTGTTTAGGCTAGGGTACTCATAGATATCCCCTGACTAGCTGGACCGTGGTAGTAGCGAGGAACGTGACAATTCCGAGTTACCTTTGCAGATCACATCTCGTTAGCAGGACGGGTATGGTTATAGGTGCGGGTCGAACATCCTTTGTGTTGTCTAGATTCCGTGAGCCTCCCCAATAGAACAGTAGATCATCCTTACCAAGGTTAGAACGAGACTAAGGTTGCAGTCTTCTCTATACATCACTCACATCGAGAGACATTCTTTGTAGCCTAAAGGGATAGTAGCATTAGATTTGGTTAGTCAGATGCACCCTTTCTCCCAGTGGTAAAAATATAAATACGATAACTCTGGATAATCTCCCGGGTGAAATGCTCACCGATATCTGTGCGCTTGCGGATCATTTCCTTATTGCGTTACCAAATATCAACAAGAATTTCTGGCGCCGTTGCCGGGGAGAAAGACGGTTTGCTGAGATAACTTTGAGTCTTGCTATTATCTTGTATTATACTTTTATACTTTTATTCTTTTATCTTTTTATTTTTATCTTTATGGATAACTCAAATTCCATACCTATTATTAAATTCTTTGCACCTTCAGAGACCAGCCATAGACCATGGGAGTCAACACGTCCTGCCCCTAATTATGATCTGTGTCCGGAGTTGATTGCAATAGGTCAAAACCAACCCTTTTCTATAGCCGAGGTCCTATCTTTTAATCAAGAAGATAATGCACTTTTAGCTACACCTAGGGAATCTTTTAATCATTCTATAAATTCTGGTTTAGACCTAGCCCTACAAGACCATGTTTTTTCTCGATATTTTCACATTGGTCTTAATCATATAACCTTTGGTAGAGTCCTTCTTTTTTTATCTATTAGTAAAGGAAGGTATGTCTTCATTCGTGGGCATCCTTCTTGAAGGAAACATCTCCCAGACGAGGAAAGGAAGTTTCAATAGCCGATTTCCAAACATTTCAAACCCATAATTCGGCTATCCACACCTTCCTTGAGCTTAATAAATTCTACTATGCTCTTTCTCTTAAACCTCCCGATAATCCTATGAATCTCTCTAGACATCCCATGCATAAGAAGGAGGATCAAGAAGAGCAACATCAATGGCTAGAGGGCATTAAAAATCCATGTGCTATCACCATTGAATGGATAGATAAAACAAACTTGAGAGACAATCCTAGAGGAATTTTAAGCATTCATGAAGAATCATCCTTGGAGTTTGAGAATGAGAGAAACAACAGTGAGCATGGAAGTTATTTCATAAATACCTTACGAAGTACTTGCTCATATAAAATATCTCCCCAATCAATTGGTCTCTCCATCCTTACCACATTTGAGATCTCCAACCCTCTCTTCCTTTCTATTTATAACAACTTTAAAAGAGCGGTTGTCGATGCATATGTCTATAATAAATATAGCAGATCTCGTTGAGTTGATCTTGATATAGGTTGGTGTTGGAGGGGAAACCACTTCACCAACATAACTTGATGGTTTCCCAAGGATAAGCTTAGCGTCCTTAAACAAGCACTTATCATATCGTAACATGAACTTCTAATTATTTGCAACATTGCCTTGTGTATTGAGCATATTGAGATAATTGTAGAAATATTCCTTCGGGTATTCTTGTCACTAACCTTTCCAGGATTGGAGCAAGAAGATCGGATGAATGACAAGCACAAGGTATGTCCAACCAATCATCATGCAACATTGAATTAAATTCATCCAATATTGAATTTTGCAAAATTCAAGCTTGGGGGAGTACTTTACATAAAAACATCATTTGCCATGTTGCTATGTTGGTTGTCCTTACCTTTGAGACATCCTCAATTTGTTAAGTACTAATTACACTACTTCACCTCCATTTGAGTAGATCGCTATAAATGCTCTCATGCTACCTTTATTTGCTTTAGTATATGTCTAGGTTTGGAGTAGTTTCATTTATCTCTTAAATCAAGCATGGTGCTTAGTTTAGGAATGATGATCTTACTTCCAAAGGATTTTTAAATTAAGCATGGTGCTTAGGTTAAAATGCCCTCCTAAATCAAATTAGACATGGTGTCTAGGTTGATTTTTGAGCCGATAGTATGCTATAGTAGATATGGGATATTTTGTTGGACTAACCCCTGCAGGAAAACTTTCAATATCAACCTGGGAAGTCCTGAGATACAAACTCATTGGAGATAAAGGAGACACATGAAGTTTAACAATTTGCACAAGAAGGACATAGCTCATTCATCATAAAGAGATGATCCATGGAGGGTGCCACAAACACGATGCAAGGAAAGCTTCCACAAGGTGATACTGTACCGTCACTCTTCAAGTAAGGTAACATTTTAAGGTACTTGACTATCACTTTTATAAGCTTCTCCTTGGTTCTAGCGTTCACATAAAATAAAGAGACAAACATGTATGATTTGTAGCTCCAAATTAATCAACCCAATTAATTCAACATGTTTAGTCCTTTAATCTTTGTTTTAGTACTACCTTCGTGACCCCACACTCCTAATCATATAAGCTAAAATATTGCATATTCAATCTTTGGAAGATTTAAGCAAAACATAAATATAGATAGATTATCTTTCCATTAGGTTGAGCCATATGATGTGACAAATGTTTTAAATGCTACACTCATGATCCATTAACTTTGTCTTGCTCACTATGCTTAAGGTTAGAGAAGAACAAATACACTTTTGGTTCTGTTGGTGTTTTCCACCAACAGGGCCCATGCACTTGATCTCTGCCTTGTCTCTATGAGCAGGACACATTTTGAGAAACATGAAGGCGTTTTACATCTACCAGATTCCATCAAGCAAAGAACTGGGATCTACGAGCACAAACACAATGGAGATCAGACACTTAGTTTCCCAAAGGAAATATTGAAGAACCTCTGTGTTCGAGTTGGTACCTTGTACGCTCCAGCAAACTTCGTGGTGATAGAGATTGGTACTTAGGAGAGGGCACCCATCATCTTAGGGAGGCCATTCCTAAACACCAGAGCTGTCATCTACGCTAATGCTGCCAAGATCAGTCTCTACATCAAGGGGAAGAAGGAGACTTTCCTTCAAGAACAAGACTACACAAGCTTCAGAGCAATCCCGACATAAACCAAAGAAGAGGACCAACAGGAGGAACAGGAACAAGCAAATGTGGACCGAGTCAGCTAAGATGGTCACTGCAGCTCAAGGAGGTCAAGATCGTCGACTCAAGTCACCTTTCTTGATCAAGAAGGATGACCCTGGTGTTCCAAGAATCGAATGCACAAACAATGGATACTCTTTTTAGAAGACACTCTATGACACCGGATCTGACGACAACATAATGGCCGCAGTCACTTATCAGCTCCTGCATAGAACCATGCCCCTACAACCAAGATACATTCAGCTTCAAACAACTTTCAGGTCATTGACATGGGAGAAGACGAGTATGATCCATCCACCATCCTTGGAAGACCGTTCCTCAGCACTATCAAAGCCATTATCTATATTGGAACCGGAGAAGTCCACATGCACTTCCCCTCTGAGAAGGTACGCCACTACTTTAATGATTCTAACTATATAGTTGAAGATTCTAAGCAGGTCAGGACAAGAAGAAGACAAACCGCAACCAGAGGAGGCAAATCGGACAGATGGGTAGACTACGAAGGAGAAGTGATAAGGACTGAAGACATACAACTTGAACAGAACTGTCCTGAGGAGACCGTAGCACCGAGTCAGGTGTGCAAAGAGAAGATAGTTATACACGAAGAGGAGGCGCCGCCGGAACCACCGACTACGCCACCCAGCAAATCCCAGGACGACTAAGAAAACGGAGAGTCCCGTTCGGAGGACTTAAAAATACCGAACGCCTTGCCAAGAGGTAAACTTGGTAGTTATCCTTTCCCTTTCAATTATTTTAAATAGTTTACTTAGTTAATCATATTCATACTATCTTAAAAATAAAAGAAAATAAAAATGTGAAAAACAGTAAGCCCCATGTGAGTATACGAGTGGCATAAAACCCATAAGTACATTCACTGTGGTGGCATAAAAATAAAACAAATATTTTTCTGCTTTATAAAATGAAAATATAAAAAACAGGGAGTAATAATTATTAAGGAGTCTCAAGATGATAAAGGCTAGATATTTATGCTAACACTTAATCAGTTCCACAAGCTTTGTTGTCTATTTGAGCTCCACAGAATTTAAGAATCAAGAAGACTAGCAGACGGAGGACATTCGAATCGCTGTCAGAATGCTGCTGACTTTCAAAAACACCTCTACCACCTACTAGCTACATCAAGAGAAATTACGTCAAAATTCAGCTTGGGGGAGAGCACCCCCATTTATCTCGATAAGTATTTCTATCTATCTATCTTTATACTTATACTATATTAGAATATAAATACACATAACTATGAAAAACCAAATAAAGATTTTATGCTTATATATATTTTGCTTAGTGTGTTTAATAAATAAATAAAGTGGCTATGCTAATCTGTATCTAATAAAACTTAAGCATGGATATCATGAATAATTGCTCTGCCTAATTTGCAAATTTGAAGTTCTCTCTCAAGTTTAGATATAACTGTTATAATTTAAGGCTTGCTCTAGACCTAAACTTGTGGGATGAAAACTTGATCTGAAGTCCAAGTTGTTAACGGATACGATATGGGAAGGTTGAGCTGCTGTTTATCTGTTCCTAGAGATGCTAGAATTCTGGAGAATTTTATCTTTGAAAATCTTTAAAATGTTGCATGATGAGTTCCTCTATGATGAGAGTTTAAATTCCTACCACATCCATATATACATGCTTGCTAGACCTTGAGCCACATATTTACTTTTTACTGCTTATGAGCATTGAGTGTGGTCAAGCTGTGTAGACCCTTAGGAGCTTGTCATGTGGTTAAATCAAGATTCACTTGCACGTTCACTCATACATGCTACTTCTACTCCGGAAGCACTATCCATTCATTTCCATCTCCAAAACCACCCAAAAGTATTCTACTCCTAATCCAGGAGAGAATAGCCAAAAACATTTTCCTATCCCTGTTATTCCCTGTGAAATAAATGCTCCAGTTATTTTGGTTACTACCACTTGCTACATTATTTTAGGAGATGAGTGCTCTAAAAAAGAGAGAGAGAGAGAGAAAAAAAATGAATACGAGGAAATAAAAAGGGGCAAGTGCCCGGAACCTCGAAGAAAAAGAAAAAAAGTGAGACGAAAGGTAAAAATGGACAAGTGTCCGACAGTAGAATTAGGGGTACAAGATACCCACCTGAGAGGAAAGAAAAAGAAAATATAGAGCATCTCATTATCCTCAAAAAGCTTCAAAGTGCAAGAAAGGTATGTATCCCCTCAAAAGAGCAAAAGTAGAATTAGACTTTCGCCATTGTTATCACCATCATCACCATACACCATTCATTCGAAACACATGCACATCTTGATTTGGCTTATTGATTTATTTCTTTGGATCCATGGTTTGACTATGCAATAAATGTCTTGTAAGTATGTATACTTTATCTCCCACCTATGAGCTCCAGATATTAAAGCCTTATTAGAGTAGGGTGAGAGAGAAGACAATGTCACTATGCTTCATACTAAAAATACTACATATCTTGAGAGAAGGCATATACCATCACTGCCTTGGTAAGGATCCAAAAATACCACAAAAGAGAGACCTGAGAGAATCATACAAGGAATTTCTGAGTTTTATTTGAAAATATGCAAAAACCCCAGAGCTATAGCTGATCAAGAATAAGAGACATGGCACTTGGCTAGACTGTTCTATCTTTTAACCACTCAAGACAGAAGTGACGGTTACAAGTCCTATGGTGTAGGTAAAGTAAGTAAGTTTTAAGTCTTAACAGTTTATTCTAACTCAGAGATGAGATCTTGCTTAAATGCGTGTGTACTTCTAAGAAATGAAACCACTGCAGAAACTCTTGAGTTCATCCTTGCTCAGGGACGAGCAAGAGGTAAGCTTGGGGGAGTTTGTTGACGGTCCTTAACTATCAAATTTAATTATCAAATAAACAAAGAAAAGGATCCAAATGAAATCAACAACTAGACTTAGGGTTTTATCTGACAGAATTCCACGAGTTTTGGTGTTTGTCTATTTCTGCAGGGGGTTATCAGGAAATAAGGAAGAAAGGCCCACATGTCGGGATTACATAGAGATATCAACCCACCGCGCAATTTTCTACCATCTAGAAGACTCCAGAAGCCACGGGAAGGAAGCGGAGCCCGAAAGGGGCCAGGCCCAGGGCGCCCGCCCTAAGGACCTGGGCGCCCGCCCACCTCTGGACCCCGTTCCGGACTCTCTTCGCACACGACGTTCCACCGACCTATTGGATCCAGAATAACATAGTACCACCTCGCCTATCGACCCAAAAACGCATAGAAGGGGAGGACTATATAAGGAGACCCCCTCTGGCCCCTGGAGGAGACAAGAAATTATCATAGAGATTGAGGGGTGCCCTCGAAGGAAAACCTCTTCTCTAAATAATATTTCTTTTTAGGCTTAGCAACCAATGTAAAGTAGAAATAGATCTTCTAGTTTCTACTAGATTGAGAGAGATAGAGTGGAGGTGTGGATCGGAGGAAGGCCGACCTGTCGGTGTCTACTCCGAGTTGTACCTACGGGATCAAGTCTCCTAACCCGAGGCTTGCTTCTAAGATTCTTCAGTAATTCGACTTCTAATACTAGTAAGTTCTTGTTTTATTGTTCTTTGGTTTATGAGTTTACTTTAATCCTCTTCCGGTTGAGTATTAGAGTAATCACTTGTTAGCGTAAATGTGGTGTTTAGGCTAGGGTACTCATAGATATCCCCTGACTAGCTGGACCGTGGTAGTAGCGAGGAACGTGACAATTCTGAGTTACCTTTGCAGATCACATCTCGTTAGCAGGACGGGTAGGGTTATAGGTGCGGGTCGAACATCCTTTGTGTTGTCTAGATTCCGTGAGCCTCCCCAATAGAACAGTAGATCATCCTTACCAAGGTTAGAACGAGACTAAGGTTGCAGTCTTCTCTATACATCACTCACATCGAGAGACATTCTTTGTAGCCTAAAGGGATAGTAGCAATAGATTTGGTTAGTCCGATGCACCCTTTCTCCCAGTGGTAAAAATATAAATACGATAACTCTGGATAATCTCCCGGGTGAAATGCTCACCGATATCCGTGCGCTTGCGGATCATTTCCTTATTGCGTTACCAAATATCAACAAATGTGATGAGATGAATGGAGCCTCCCTCTCCCCCTCCTTAAATAGGTGGGCAAGGTCGGTTCCCCAGAGTGTAAACTGCAATTTGCACGCAGGGACTGCGGGAGGATAGGCTCAGCACCGCCTCTGCGAAAGGCGGTGCCGAGATGGGCTGGGCCAGGGTCGGCCGACCCTCGGGGGCGGCCGCCCCTGGTGGGCCCCGCTGGCCCCAGCCCGAAGGCTGTTGCCTTCCTCTCGGGCCCCTGAGTCCAGATCCACCTGCAAATTGATGCACTTCTATATTGGGCTTTTGGGTACTTGTTTATTTGCGCATTCTTTGACGTGTCAGATTGCGCCTTTTTATTTGCTTTCCACCTGTATGCCTGTATATGATCTGCAAAACACAACTTCCACTACATGTGGAACTTGGTAAGTATTTAATAAGTATGTGTGAGTAAAATACATGTTTTTCTTCCTTTGCATGGACTATGTTGGCGGGGTAAATATGTCATTAAGAACCACCAATAGGGTGTCAGCGAGCCATGGAGAAAGGGTGGGGAGAGGGGCCGTGGGGGATGGCTGGCTGCGGGTGGGAGGAAATGGGGAACTGGGCCTCGGCCTGGTTTCCAGGGCTTCTCCCCTTTTCCTTTTTATTTCTATTCTTTTCAATTCTTTTTCCAAAAGAGTTTTGAGCAAAAACAGATAAAATAAAATCAAAACAATCAGCACAAAAACACTATGCTCCAGCATGAATGCATGACCATGTTTCTAAACCTATTATGAATTTTATTTTCCTCAAAATTATTTATTCACTAAATTAAATGCTCACAAAAATACTTAATTAAATCAAATTTATTCCTATCAATTGAAATCAATTTTTTTGGGTGTTACAAACTCTACCCCCCTTAAAATAATCTTGTCCTCGAAATTGAACGGTGCTTACTCAAACAAATAAGAATATGATTTCCTCAGATCATCCTCTCTTTCCCAAGTTGCCTCTGCTTCGAAATACCGATTCCACTACACCTTGCACATTCTAATAACCCGACTTCTGGTGACTCTCTCAGCTGTCTCCAATATTCTGACCGGATACTCTTCATAAGTGAGATCACCTTTAATAGAAAGCTCTTCCAATGGTATTTGCTCCTCAGGTACATGCAAACACTCCTTAAGTTGTGACACACGGAACACATCATGCACACCAGATAAACTTTCACGCAATTCTAACTGATATGCTACTTCTCCACGCCTTTGCAAAACTTTAAACGGACCAACATACCTTGGAGTTAGCTTTCCCTTCATATTAAACCTCTTCACACTCCTCATTGGTGACACTTTCAGATAGACATAATCACCCACTTCAAAAACCAATTCTCTCCTACGTGTATCTGCATAGCTTTTCTGACGAGACTGAGCAACTCTCAGGTTATCCCGAATAGTCCACACCTGTTGCTCTGCATGTCTAAGCACATCTGTACCAAACACCTGAGTTTCTCCTGTCTCATTCCAAAATAAAGGTGTCCTGCACTTACGACCATACGACGCCTTGAATGGTGCCATTTTAAGACTTTGTTGATAGCTTTTGTTGTAGGAGAATTCTGCATATGCAAACTCTTGTCCCAACTAGTCCCATACTTTCGGTGTTTTCCCCCGGGGGGTCACACCAACGAGTAAAACTTGTATGCGTGCTCCCCTTTCCAGATGGTGATGCAAGAAAAGACACGAAGATTTATCCTGGTTCGGGCAAGAGAAGGCCCTACGTCCAGCGGGGGGGGGAGAGGTGTTTGTATTATCTTGCACCTAAGTGCTTGTACATGGGTGAATACAGGCATGAGATGGATGGAGATGGAGTATGGAAGCTCTACTAAGCGTGTGTGTTTGTGTTGTCTCGCGTGTCCTGTATCCGCTCCTAGGCATCTCCTTTTATAGTTCCAAGGAGAGACCTAGGGTACATGTATAGGCGTCAGAGTACGGGTCGATAGAGGTATGGCGCGCTGACCTACTCGAGGCCTCCGTACCGGTGTGGTCTCGAGCCATCTTGTCTTGGTACCTTGATGATGATTACGCGTGCCCCTGTATCCCGCTCTGTGCGCCGTCCTGGACTAGTTCATCTGTTGCACGCTTGTACGTCGCGGCAGCAGCTGCGTCGGAGTGGTTGAGGTGCTGTCACTCGTCGCCCGACCGTTCCCCAGGAAGGAAACGTGCCTACTCGAGGGTCGGATGCCGTGTAACACCTCGCTAGCTAGAGCGCTGACCTTGGGCGTCTCGAGGGGGGTCTTGATTAGACGTTCCAACCCACTCCCTGCGCCCTGCCATGTTCTGGCTTGTTTGGTGGGGAAGGCTGCAAAAAGAATGATAGGACAGGTGCCTGTTCCCTATCACGCTTCCCGTGACTGGCGGGTTACGTGAGAACGCGGCAGGCGCATTAAATGCCCTGGTTCCCGTGCCTGCGTCAGGCGGCGGGCGGCGTCCTTGCGCTCGACGCCTTCCGATTCGTTCGAGCCTGTTTCCGTATTCGACGGTAGCCAGCGCTCTGTTGACGGTCCTTAATGCTCACATTTAACCATCAATTAATCATCGAAAAGGATCCAAATGTAACCAACATCCAAAAATAGGGTTTTATCTGACAGAATTCCACGAGTTTTGGTGTTTGTCTATTTCTGCAGGGGGTTATCAGGAAATATGGAGGAAAGGCCCACACGTCGGGATTACATAGAGATATTAACGTGCCTCACAATTTTCTACCATCTAGAAGACTCCAGAAGCCACGGGAACGAAGCGGAGGCCGAACGGGCTCAAGGATAGGGCGCCCGCCCTGGAGTTCTGCACAATCACGTCCAAACTCGTGGATCGTGCTCCACCGACCTAAAGGATCAAGGATAACCGTTCAATCAATGTCAGTTTGATCCAACGGCCCATATTCACTTGAAGGGACTATAAAACCAGACCCCCTAGCCCTTGGAGATCATACCTCTAATACAGAATCAAAGCTAGTGTTTCAATTCTTCATCCAAGTAGAGAGGATCCCTCTAGTTCTTCTAGTTCTACCTCTAGTTCATCTAGTTCTAGTTGTAGTTTATCTAGTTCTAGTCCTAGTTCCTCTAGTTCTAGTTCTAGTTAGTTCTAGTTGTAATCTAGAAAATAGGGAGAGAGAAGAGGAGAGCGGAGGAGGAGGAGCCGGATCTGTCGGATCTTCCTCAACATTGTACTTTTCCAGCAACTGGTTCGTTCTTCATTGTTCTCCAGGTTCTTCAATTCATAATCCTGAGTTCTTTAATTACTTTTATTTACATTCAAGTTATTTATTGGATTCCCGCTTGCATCAAGTGCTCTAATCTTTGCAACATTAGAGTAGTAATTAATAGATTGGACGTGGTGTTTAGTCTTGCAATTACCTGGAATTGCACCCAATCCTGCAGATTGTTGTGGTAGCCTTAGGGTAGTGACAGCCCTAACGGTCGACGTATTCCACCTCATTCGGATCGGTGTTTGTAGGACCGTAGTCAGACCTTCCTAGCCCCCTTCTCATCTCTTTCTGTGGTTAGTGCTCTGATGTCCTGATATAAATAATCTTTGAAGTAATTCTTGATTCTTAGATCAACTAGAGAACTCTCAGGAAACTTCCTCTCTTTCCACCAAAAATAATTATATAGTTATCCTTGGGCGATCTTGGATCTTAATTAGTACACTCACGTTCTCTGTGGAAAATTGATACTCTGGAATACTCCCGGGTGAAGGCTACATCGGTATCCGTGCGCTTGCGGATTTTTCTGTTTGTGTTTAAAATACCCAACACGCTCGAGCCCTGGTCAATTCACAGGACGCTCTTTCCGTGTTCGAGGCTATGGCCATCGAGGACCGTGCGTATAACTGGGTAGGGCGTTGAGTTGGAGGCCTCGACTTGCGTACGGATATTCTCGTTATGCACATTAGTTGGGGTACCCCTTACTGATATCCTTGACAGTAGCCCCTGAGTCTCCATTCGAGTGCTTGCACTCGAGTGGAGGCTATATTTTTGTGGTTGAGTTTCCGTGGGGGCGGGCGAGCGACCCCGCGGGGGTAGCCCCCGAGCCCTCGGAGGAGTCTTTGACTCCTTCGAGGGTTATATTGCCCAAATTGCGGAAGCGTTCTCGATGTCTTTTGTGGAAGGCTTCGATCGGTTTATTTCGTGCAGGGGTCTCGACGTACTCCTGATGGAGTGAGCGTCATCTACCCAGATTGAGCTCCTAGCGGGTAATCCAAGTGAGAACCTGTGCCCCGTTCGAGGGGGTCAGCTACAGCCAGGAGGCGTTCTCATAAAGCGGGGTTGACACGGTCGGGGATGCTGGTCTCGTTCGATAGAGTCCAGTGGCTCAATGCCTCCCTTCAGGGGGATTCCACTCGACCGTCACAACCCTGCATTGGACATCCCCAGTGAGTTCTTGAGGCGGGCCTCGATTTTCGTCCACTCGCCGGGCATCCCTGACTCTGGTACACGAGATCGGCTGTCGAACCCATTCGGCGGGTCAGCCTGTGACCTCTCGAGACTTTCGTGGGTATGTACCTTGGCTTACAGGAGGAAGGAAAGGACCATGGCAGTTCGCCTTTTTGCCCGTTTGGCACGCCTTTTCAGACAGGAGCCGTTGTGACACTGTATCGGCGCGGAATTCGTAGCGTCCCGTCTGTGAGAGGGAAAAAGACCGTTAGGCAGCGCATGTTGATATTTGGTAACGAAATAAGGAAATGATCCGCAAGCGCACGGATATCGGTGAGCATTTCACCCAGGAGGTTTTCCAGAGTATCGTATTTATATTTTTACCACTGGGAGAAAGGGTGCATCTGACTAACCAAATCTATTGCTACTATCCTTTTAGGCTACAAAGAATGTTTCTCAATGTGAGTGATGTATAGAGAAGACTGCAACCGTAGTCTCGTTCTAACCTTGGTAAGGATGATCTACTGTTCTATTGAGGAAGCTTATGGAATCTAGACACCACAAAGGATGTTCGACCCGCACCTATAAACCTACCCGTCCTGCTAACGAGATGTGGGATACAAAGGTAACTCAGAAATGTCACGTTCCTCGGTACTACCACGGTCCAGCTAGTCAGGGGATATCTATGAGTACTCTAGCCTAAACACCACGTTTACGCTAGTAATGATTACTCTAATACTCAACCGAAAGAGATTAAAGTAAACTCATAAACCAAAGAACAATAAAACAAGAACTTACTAGAATTAGAAGTCGAATTACTGAAGAATCCTAGGAGCAAGCTTCGGGTTAGGAGAACTTGATCCTGAAGGTACAACCTTGGAGTAGACACCGACAGGACGAGCTTCCTTCGATCTACAACTCCACTCTATATCTCTCAACCTAGTAGAAACTAGAAGATCTAATTCTACTCACATTGGATGCTAAGCCTAAAATAAATATTTATTTAGAGAAGAGGTATTCCTTCGAGGGCTCCTCTCAACTCTATGATGAACTTGTCTCCTCCAGGGGCCAGGGGGTCTGGTTTTATAGTCCCCTCAAGTGAACGTGAGCCATTGGATCAAACCGACATTGATTGGACGGTTATCCTTGATCCTTTAGGTCGGTAGAGATTAGTCCCGAAAGAGAGTCCTGATCCAACTCTGCAGGGGGACGGGCGCCCAGGTCAATTGGGCGAGCGCCCAGTGCCTGGCCCCGTTCGACCTCCGCTTCCTTCCCGTGGCTTCTGGAGTCTTCTAGATGTAAGATAATTGCATGACACGTTAATATCTCTATGTAAACCCGACGTGTGGGCCTTTCTTCCGTATTTCCTGATAACCCCCTACAGAAATAGACAAACACTAAAACTCATGGAATTCTCTCAGATAAAACCTTAAGTCTGGGTGTTGGATGCATTTGGATCCTTTTCTTTATTTATTTGATGATTATATTTGGTACTTAAGGACCATCAACATCTCCCGCAAGCTTACCTCTTGCTCGTCCCTGACCAAGGATGAACTCAAGAGTTTCTGCAGTGGTTTCATGCCTTAAAAATACACATGCATTCAAGCAAGATCTCATCTCTGAGTTAGAATAAACTATTAAGACTTAAAACTTACTCATTTTACTTTTCACCATGGGGCTTGTAACCGTTACTTGTGTCTTGAGCAGTTAAAAGATAGAACGGTCAAGTCAAGCGCCATGTCTCTTATTCTTGATCAGCTATAGCTCTGGAGTTTTTGCAGATTTTCAAATAAAACTCGGAGATTCCTTGTATGACTCTCTTAGATCTCTCTTTTGTGGTTTTTCTGGATCCTCACCAAGGAAGTAATGGTATATGCCTTCTCTTAAAGTATGTAGTATTTGTTGTATGAGGCATAGTGATATTGCCTTCTCTCTCACCCTTCTCTAATAAGGTTTTGATATCTGGAGCTCATAGGTGGGAGACAGCTAATACATACTTACAAGACATTTATTACATAGTCAAACCATGGATCCAGAGAAACAAGTCAATAAGTCAAATCAAGATGTGCATGTGTGGCGAGTGAATGGTGTATGGTGATGATGGTAATAACAATGGTGAAAGTCTAATTCTATTTTTGCTCTTTTAAGGGGATACATACCTTTCTTGCACTTTGAAGCTTTTTGGGGAGAATGAGATGCTCTATATTTTATTTTTCTTTCCTCTCAGGTGGGTATCTTGTACCTCTAATTCTACTGTTGGACACTTGTCTATTTTTACCTCTCGTCTCCCTTTTTCTTTTCTTTCGAGGTTCCGGGCACTTTCCCCTTTTTATTTCCTCGTATTTTTCCTTTTTCTCTCTTTTCTTTTTTTTCTTTTTTTAGAGCACTCATCTCCTGAAATAATATAGCAAGTGGTAGTAACCAAAATAACTCGAGCATTTATTTCACAGGGAAAAACAGAAATAGGAGAATGTTTTTGGCTATTCTCTCTCGGATTAGGAGTAGAATACTTTTGGGTGGCACTGGAGATGAAAATGAGTGGATATATGTGGATGCGTACTTCTGGAGCAGAAGCAGCATGTGTTAGTGAACGTGCAAGTGAATCTTGATTTTAACCGCATGACAAGCTCCTAAGGGTCTACACAGCTTGACCACACTCAATGCTGATAAGCAGTAAAAAGTAAATGTGTGGCTCAAAGTCTAGCAAACATGTATATATGGCTGTGGTAGGAATTTAAACTCTCATCATATAGGAACTCATCATGTGTTATTTTAATGATTTTCAAAGATAAAATTCTCCAGAATTCTAGCATCTCTAGGAACAGATAAACAGCAGCTCAACCTTCCCATATCATATCCATTAACGACTTAGACTTTAGATCAAGTACTCTTCCCACAAGATCAGGTTTAGAGCAGGTTTAAATTATAGCAGTTATGCCTAAACTTGAGAGAGATTTCAATTTTAAGAACTAGTCATGGCAGAGCAACTATTCATCATTTCTATGTGAGAGCTTATCATAAGGGTTCATAGCAAACTTTATTTATTTATTTATTTATTCAGCAAACTAAGCAAAGATATAAGCACAAAATTTTTATTTGGGTTTTCATGAATATGCATCTTTTTATTATTTGAGTAAAGTATAAACGCGAGTAAAAACACTTAGCTGGATAAATGGGGGTGCTCTCCCCCAAGCTGGATTTTGACGTAATTTCTTCTGATGTAGCTAGCAGGTGGTGGAGGTGTATTTGAAAGTCTGCAACACCCTAACAGCGATTAGGATGTCCTCCGTCTGCTAGTTTTCTTTGATCCTTGAATTCTGTGGAGCTCAAATAGACAACAAAGCTTTGTGGAACTGGTTAAGTGTTAGCATAAAATCTCTTTGCCTTTATCATATTGAGCTTCCTCCTAATAAATTTTATTTAGCAGGATCATGCACTTATTATTTATATTTTTATTGTAAGGTGAAAACATATTTATTTTATGCCACCATAGTGAATGTACCTATGGGTTTTATGCCATACGCATACTCACATGGGGCTTACTATTTTTAACATCTTTATTTTCTTTTCGAGATGATATGAACCTGATTAACTAAGCAAACTATTTAAAATAGTTGAAAGGAAAAAGGATAACTACCAAGTTTACCTCCTGGCAAGGCGTTCGGTGTTTTTAAGTCCTCTGAATGGGATTCTCTATTTTCTCGGTTGTCCTAGGATTTACTGGATGGCGTAGTTGGTGGTTCCGGCGGCGCCTCCTCTTCTAGTACAACTCTCTTCTCTTTCTGACTCGGTGCTACTGTCTCCTCAAGACAGTCTGTATGTCTTCAGACCTTATCACTTCTCCTTCGTAGTCTACCCATCCGTCCTTGATGACTTGCCTCCTCTAGTTGCGGTTGCGTTGTCTTCTTGTTGTCCTAACCTCCTTAGAGTTTTCAACTATATAGTTAGGGTCAGTAAAACAGCGGCATACCTTCTCAGAGGAGAAGTGTATGTGGACTTCTCTGGTTCCAACATAGATGATGGCTTTGATACTATTGAGGAACGGTCTTCCAAGAATGATGGGTGGATCGTACTAGTTTTCTCCTATGTCATTGACCTAAAAATCATCTGGAGCTGAATGTATGTTGGTTGTATGGGTATGGTTTCATGCAGGAGCTGATAAGTGACTGTGGACATTATGGTGTCGTCAGATCCGGTGTCGTAGAGTGTCTTCTGAAAAGAGTATCCATTGATTGTGCACTCGATGCTTGGAACACCAGGGTCGTCCTTCTTGATTAGGAAAGGCGACTTGAGTCGACGATCTTGACCTCCTCCGACAAGGATCCAATGTTTTAAGTCTTCTAGACAGGACTTCTCACCGTCTTCATCCTTTAGGTGCATTATTTAATTAGGTGTTGACCTTGACGTCTGCACCTCTTGATACGGTGTTACCCATGTTCTTTGTTTTCTGAGCAGTTCGAAGTACGGTGTTGGCAATATCCTGCTCAGTGTGTTTGTGCTCGTAGAACCAGGTCCTTCACTTGGTGGAATCTGGGAGTTGTAAAAACTCCTCCATGTTTTGCTTGAAGTGTACCTGTTCATAGAGACAAGGCAGAGATCAAGTGCATGGGCCCTGTTGGTGGAAAACACCAACAGAACCAAAAGTGTATTTGTTGTTCTCTAACCTTAAGCATAGTGAGCAAGACAAAGTTGATGGATCATGAGTGTAGCGTTTGTCAGATCAGATGGCTCAACCTAATGGAAAAATAATCTATCTATATTTATGTTTTGTTTATATCTTCCAAAGATTGAATGTGCAACATTTTAGCTTACTAGGAATAAAGATTAAAGGACTAAACATGTTGAATCAGTTGAGTTGGTTAATTTGGAGTTATAAATCATACATGTTTGTCTTTTTATTTTATGTGAATGCCAGAACCAAGGAGAAACTTATAAAAGCGATAGTCAAGTAGCTTAAGATGTTACCTTAATTGAAGAGTGATGATATAGTATCACCTTGTGGAAGCTTTCCTTTCTTAGCGGTTGTGCATCGTGTTTGTGGCACCCTCCATAGATCATCTCTTTATGATGAATGAGCTATGTCCTTCTTGTGCAAATTGTTAAACTTTCTCCAATGAGTTTGTATCTCGGGACTTCCCAGGTTGATATTGAAAGTTTTCCTGTAGGGGTTAGTCCAACAAAATATCCCATATCTACTATAGCATACTATCGGCTCAAAATCAACCTAGACACCATGTCTAATTTGATTTAGGAGGGCATTTTAACCTAAGCACCATGCTTAATTTAAAAATCGTTTGGAAGTAAGATCATCATTCCTAAACTAAGCACCGTGCTTAATTAAGAGATAAATGAAACTACTCCAAACCTAGACATATACTAAAGCAAATAAAGGTAGTATGAGAGCATTTATAGAGATCTACTCAAGTGGAGATGAAGTAGTGTGATTAGTATTTAACAAATTGAGCATGTCTCAAAGGTAGGGACAACCAACATAGCAACATGGCAAAGGATGTTTTTATGTAAAGTACTCCCCCAAGCTTGAATTTTGCAAAATTCAAGTTTGGATGAATTTCATTCAATGTTGTATGATGGTTGGTTGGACATACCTTGTGCTTGTCTTTCATCCGATCTTCTTGCTCCAATCCTGAAAAGGTTAGTGACAAGAATATTCGAAGCAATATTTCTACAATTATCTTTATATGCTCCATACACAAGGCAATGTTGCAAATAATTAGAAGTTCATGTTACGATCTGATCAGTACTTGTTTTATGACACTAAGCTTGTCCTTGGGAAACCATCAATTTATGTCAGCGTAGTGGTTCCCCTTCGAACGCTGACCTATATCAAGATCAACTCAACGAGATCTGCAATATTTATTATAAACATATACATCGACAACCGCCCTTTTAAAGTTTTTATAAATAGAAAGGAAGAGGGGGTTGGAGATCTCAAATGTGGTAACGTTGGAGAGACCAATTGATTGGGGATATGTTTTATATGAGCAAGGACTTGGTGAGGTATTTATGAAATAACTTCCATGCTCACTGTTGTTTCTCTCATTCTCAAACTCCAAGGATGATTCTTCATGAATCCTTAAAATTCCTCTAGGATTGTCTCTCAAGTTTGTTTTATCCATCCATTCAATGGTGATAGCACATGGATTTTTAATGCCCTCTAGCCATTGATGTTGCTCTTCTCGATCCTCCTTGTGGTATTGGTTTCTTTTATGCATGGGATGTCTCGAGAGATTTATAGGATTATTGGGAGGTTCAAGAGAAAGATCATAGTAGAAATTATTAGGCTCAAGGATGGGTTGGATAGCCGAATCATGAGATTGGAATGTTTGGAAATCGGCTATTGAAACTTCCTTTCCTAGTCTAGGAGATGATTCCTTCTCTATCTCTAGGAATTTTTTATGAAGACTAGTGCAAGAAGGATGTCCACAAATGAAGACATACCTTCCTTTACTAATAGATAAAGAAAGAAAGACTCTACCAATGGTTATATGATTAAGACCAATGTGAAAATATCGAGAAAAAACATGGTCTTGTAGGGCTAGGTTTAAACCAGAATTTATAGAAAAATTAACAGATTCCCTAGGTGTAGCTGAAAGTTCATTATCTTTCTGATTAAAAGATAGGACCTCGGCTATAGAAAAGGGTTGGTTTTGACCTATTGCAGTCAACTCCGGACACAGATCATAATTAGGGGCAGGACTTGTTGACTCCCATGGGCTATGGCTGGTCTCCGAAAGTGCAAAGAATTCAATAATAGGTATGGAATTTAAGTTATCCATAAAGATAAAAATAAAAAGATAAAATAATAAAAGTATAAAAGTATAATACAAGATAATAGCAAGACTTAAAGTTATCTCAGCAAACTATCTTTCTCCCTGGCAACGGCACCAGAAATGCTTGTTGATATTTGGTAACTGTAACAGAACCGACCAAATTATAAGAGATTAAGTCTAACAGTGACCATTTGCATAGTCAAACCATCACGCTTAAGCCCATATAATCCCGGTAGTCCGTGAAATCTCGAAGGATTTCAAACCACATATCGCACAACAGCCAAGATCGTAATAAGTTTAGCGGTCGCCATTCACAAATACATCCAGATTACAACATTCATAAAATACATCGGAGTTCTTAAAGTTATTACAAACCAAGTTCTTTAAGTAGCGGAAGCTTCATAGTTTGAAAATACAACACACACGCTTAGTCTGATACAGTGCCATAGTTCGGTCATTCCCACAAAAGCAAAAGAAGAGACGGAGTGATCATCGCCCTTGGTCTAGTCATCACCCATGGCTGGGTACAGACAGAGGATGCAATAACCATAGTACATTTGACCATCTGCAAAACAACATGGAAGTAGAACCCTGAGTACGAGAAGGTACTCAGCTAGACTTACCCGTCATAAACTTAAAATAAAGACTCATCAAGGATCATGAAGGCTATATAGTGGGGTAGCTGACAACCAGTTTGCAAAACCGCAGGATTTTACTATCATAACCTACATAAGTCTTTCTTCTTTTAATTTGCTCAAGTTGAAAGTATCATTACCTATCATCTAGGTTTGCACCTGCACTATTACAAGCAAGTATAAGGCTATGATAGTACCTCATCATAGCATTTCTTAAAACCATTCATCAACATAACCCAAGTGTTCCATAGTTCTTACTACGAGGACGAAGCTCATGTCAAGTGCTCACTATCCAGGAGCGATGGCGATTCGAATCGATTTCTAACCAGCTGGCGAGGTATTCCCCACACAAACCACACTCACTGATCAAGTGAGCTATAGATCACCGTATTACACTATCCAGGACCAATTCGCGGGTTCGGCAGGCACCGCCAGTACCCGAGGACCGTTCCGGCGACCGAGGTATCCAAGGTATACCAAGGTTGCGCGCCGCGCCCTCGTCGTTCTCCTCGACCATCAGCAATACAGCGCATGGCGGCTCGATTCCAGGCCCGGATAGTGTTCAGGCTTCGCGGTCGGAACGACTTATCCTTCCAGCTAAGTGTGGGGCATGCGTTCAACATGACAAGAGGGCCGTCAACGATCGGTCCTTAATCGACGCAGGTAGGGGCACTATGGTCAACCCACCATAAGACCCTGTCCGGTCTCCAGTTACATTCCACACTTGGTTATTCTTTTCCCCAAGCAACCAATGCTATATCAAGCAGGTATCCACCTATTTCTCGCAGGTGACAGGAAATCACCCGACTTCTACCGGACTAAGCAAGCTAAGCATAGACTCTATGCCTATCTACATAGGACAAGGTAGGTGAACGAGTAAGAATAACAAGGAGTACATATGCATCAACGGTCTCAATCAAATCGTATCACTTAGATGCAATATAGTAGAACAATTATAGCACATCATATAAGTTAGCGAGAATAGGGAGACTTAGAATGCTCCGGGGCTTGCCTTTCTCAAACGTGCTGGGTCGGTGATCCGGACACTCCTGCAGCTCCTCTCCGGGTTCCTGTGCTTCCGGAGGTTCTTGCTCCTGAATCTCCTCGGGTTCCTCGGGTCCCACTTCGTTCTCCTGCAAGCCTGTATGATGCATGTGTGCTTATGAGTGGAGTGCGAGATGCCCGAGTGGATGCTTGTATGAGAAAGTACCAAAGGAGTCATGACATGATGCATATGTAATGTACTAGGTCATGCTCATTACAAGGTAGTCAACATCATCCAAGAACAAACAATTGAATCAAACATCTATTGCATTCTCTTCTACAATTATTTTTCAAATGCAACCAGCAACCCACATGATGCTTCAAAGATACACCAAACCCAACTTATTCTATTCAACCTATATACACAACAATTCATAATTTTCTTTATTCATTACTAGGCCCATTAAAAATCATATGCAATTCTGTTCATCAATAAATTCCACAAAAATTACAGGAGACTACCAGCTAAGCATAAAGTCTACTGTAAATTTTTCATAATTTTTGGATACTTATTTTGAGCCACAAAAAAAAACAAGATTAATTCATAGGGTAAGTATAATCACTCTACTGTGATATAAGTGTCAAACAACAGATTTCATATTTTTACAATTTGTCTAATATCATAAGAAACACCCACAGAATTTTCCAGATTTATTGCATGATCCAATTAATTATTAAAAATCATAAATCACTACCATGCAAGCATTTAAATTACCATAAATTCATTTATACACCAAATAATATGTAGCAATATTTTCCCAGTGAGTAACCATACATGCAGAGCCAACAAATCAAGTTTCACATTTTTCTGAACCATATTTTATTTACTATGCATTTTCCAATTTTAGCAAAAACATGGATTAAATATATTCATTTAGAAAAGTTACTCAAACATGACATGCAATTACATCAAACTGTAGATCTGGAAATATAGAGCACACCAAAATTTATTTCATCCAATTTGGAGCTGTAGAACTCAAGATATGAATTTTACAAGTTTTGAATCAATTTCTGGAAATCATTTATTCAAGAAAACCGACGAAAAAGGCTACGCGCACCCAGATCTACACCCACCGGGGTCCCCCTGCGACTGACAGTGGGTCCCCGACCCCACCGGTCAGCGAGACCGAGAGGGAGCTCCCCTCCGACGAGCAAATCTCGCCGGCGGTGAGGTCTCCGGCCACGGGGTAAGCACCAACGTGCTCCCCGTAGCGAGGCGCACCCAACGGTACCCTTGGATTGGCCGGAGGATGACCGGAACACCTCCGACGAGCATGCATGGCGGCACGGCGGCACTGCTCGCCGTGGCCAGGCCGCTCCGGCGTGGTAGAGCGTGAGTAAACGCCTCTCCGAGCTTCCTCACCACCGTACCAACCTAGCGCACCCAAGAACCAGCGAAAAGAGGCAGAGAAACACAAGATCCGTCGTGGCGGAGTACCCCGGTGAGCTTGGGGTAACTCCGGCGAGCGATTCACAGCGCTCGACGGACTCTCACCTCGGTAGAACGCGTGCACAAGCTTACCCTAACGATGACGAAGGCGCCGGTGCTCTCGGCGGTGAGCTTGAGGCTCTGGTGCGGTCGGCGGCGAGCGGCGGGGCTTTCTCCGGCAATGGCGCGCGGAGGAGCTGCTGCTGCTGCGCGGTGCGAGCGGAGGGAGGAAGGAGAAGGAGGGCGCGGGGGACAGAACGGAGGAAATGGCCTGGGAGCCCGAGCTGGCGTCCCGACCAGGGGGTGTTGGAGGCCGGCCGCGGCGCGTCCAACGCCGGCGTACGACCGCCACGTGGCCGGCGCCGGGTGGAGCGAGGCGGGCGCCGCGTGCGCGGGAGAGAGGGGAAGGGGGAGGCAGGCCGGGCTGCTCGCTGGGCCGAAAGGGAAGCGGGGTTGGCCCAGCAGTGCCTGCCCCTTTCCCCCTTTTTTTGAATTTCTTTTCTCCAAATTCTTTCTAAATTCATTTGGACCAATTTAAAATCATTTTCACCTCTTGCTCCCAAAAACAAAGTTCTTCGAAAACAAAAACTCTACAACTTTGCTTTAATAAGCAAGACCAAATTCCAAATAGAATTTGAATTACAAATTAAAACTTAGTTCTAGGTTTTTAAATAAATTCAATTTGGAAATCTTGTATAAATTCCATTTCTCAAATTCCATAGCTCCAAAAATTACACAAAAATACTCTAAATTCTTCTTACACATAAATGAACCTAGTTTGAATATTTCACATTTTTAGAAGCAAGCATCATATTTTTAGCATAATTAAAACACATGAAATAAAGCACATAAAATCATGTTTTGGGATGAATGACATGCTCATGATGCTATGCTTGATGAGAATGCTTATGCATGCTGTGATAGGGCTAAATGCATGCTTAACACCTAGGGTGTTACAGCCCTTCCCCCCTTAGGGAAATTTCGTCCCGAGATTTTGGGTTACTAACCATTTCTTATGAAATTTTGGATAAACTGTTTTCAAGTAATCCTCTGTTTCCCAGGTGGCATCCCTATCGTCATGATGACTCCACACCACCTTATAAGTTCTGACAATTCTGTTTCGGGTTACCCGTTCCTTGGTATCCACAATTCCCACTGGTTGCTCCTTATACTCTAAATCTGCTTTTATTTTGATCCCTCGAGGTTCAATTCTTTGCTCAGGTACCTTCAAACATTTCCGCAGTTGCGACACATGGAAGACCGGAAAGATCGAGCTCAACTCTTCAGGTAACTGAATCTTGTGGGCCACTGGGCTTTCCTCTCTAGTATTTGATACGGTCCCACATATGTGGGGGGATAGACCCCTATACCCTTACGGCTAGACTTGGGCCAGGAGGCTTGGCCCATTACGAGACGAGTTCAAGGCCTGATCCGATAGCCTGGAGTTTCGCGCAAGGAAGCAAGATGTGGAGATCAAGCAGAATTCTAGTCGGTTAGAATAGGAATTGATATCGAACTATCTATGACAATTGTAACCGACTAGGACTAGTTTCCAGATCTGTAACCCAGCCCTTCAGACTATATAAGGAGAGGCAAGGGACCCCCCTAGGACATCATATTCTCTCAACACAAATCAATACAACCAGACGCAGGACGTAGGTATTACGCCAACTCGGCGGCCTAACCTGGATAAAAAGCTTGTCCGTGTCTTGCGTCACCATCGAGTTCGTAGTTTGCGCACCGTCTACCGATAAACTACTACCGTGGGTATACCCCAAGGTAGACTGCCGACCAGCTTTCGTCGACAGTGGCGCGCCAGGTAGGGGGTGTGCGTGCAACTTTTCCGGCGAACAAGATGGTCACGATCCCAGCTTCCGCGACCGTGCCTGAAGGCCTCACGTTCACCGTTGGCCAGATCACGTGGACGACGTGCAGCGGCGGCCTCACGACCACGGTTTCGAAAGAGACCCAGATCCAATCTGAGATCACGCCGTCTCCGACCACACACGTGGCGGCACCGAGCGCCCGACCACCGTTCCCGCTCTACAAGGGAAAGAAGATCGACAGCTCGGACCTTCTCCAAGCGCTTGATCGCGCTGACTCCAAGCTACTCGAAGTTTCCCAACTAGTAGAGGGAGTTCTGCGTCGGCCCGACCAAGCTGCTCCAGCGGATTTTTTCAAATCCCGCCGGCCAACTCGTGTCGCCACACACGAACGGCTGGGAACGTCTCTGACGATAACCTCAACACCCTCAGGACGATCCGTCGAGCTCAAGAAGGAAGATTATCCTTGCAGCCTGAACAACTCGGCCTCTGTTTACTCACAGCATACCCAATCCGTTTTCAGCAAGGCGGGTTGGTCGCCGACAAGGAACGATCGTCACTACGTCAACATGGTGACAATCCGAGAACTACGGGACGGCCAGGTTTCCAGCACCAACTCAAGCACCGGTTCCGTCCCCACCGAGGTTATAAACACCGAAGACGAGGACTACGACCTGGATTTTCCTTCACACCCTCCAGGTTTCAACCGATTCCCGATATTTCCCCCCCGGCGAGGGGATATTGTGTTCAATGTCAGCGCCGACGAACCGGTCGTTGATGGAGAAACAGATGACCAGAGGCAACTCCACGAACAGCGCAACGCCGATCGTGCCCGACGACGCGCAGACGAGCAACAACAAATGCCACCAAATAATCTCAACGATGCCTTTGACATGGTCAGGGACCAGCCAGTCTACAAAACGCCAAGCGCCAACGTGGCTGTCGCCATGGCTAACCTAGATCGGCTTCCTGATACCCCCGAATGCCAGGGAGTCCGGACCAGCATCCGAGCACACCTGATCGCTGCAATGGGACAGACAGCCACTCTGCTCAAGAGAGTCCAGGACGTCTCTTATACGGAAGCCGCCTCTGACCAGACTAATCGTAGCCAGGCCTCACCGTCTCCCAGCAGGCGTCACCGCAGCCGCTCCCCCGACAACCGTCGAGGGGACTCACGGCGCGACGATGGTGGTCGGGACGCCGACGGTCGCCGCAAGCAGAACCGCGTACGCGGCCAAGAAGTAAACCAGCACAGGGATCTCCGCCACAACATCCCTCCCAAAGATGCCCGGGACCGCATCAACAGGCGCGCCGCAGAGAGAGCAGTCCACGAAAACCTGCACCGCATCGAGTACGATGCAACGCACGGTCCTCCGGGCCTAAGACAGTTCTCCTCACACCTCCGCCAGGTCGTGTGGCCCCGCAATTTCAAGCTCGAAAAACTTAAAAAATACGACGGCAAGGAAAATCCAGAGAACTGGATCACCCTCTATGAAATCGCCGTCCGATCAGCGGCAGGGGATGAGCACGTCATGGCTAACTACTTCCCCGTAGTCCTCGACCAGGCTGGTCATCAGTGGCTTCTTGGCTTGCCCGAGGACTCCTTCGACTCTTGGGAAGAGCTACGCCAGGCTTTCATCGACAACTTCATCGCCACATGCGAGCAGCCCGGAAACAAGTATGACCTCAAATGATAAGGGACAGGAAGAACGAACCCCTGCGCGATTACATCCGACGATTCTCGGATATGCGCCTCAAAATCCCAAAGATTTCCCACGACGAGGCCATCTCAGCCTTCATCAAGGGCCTGCGTTTCCACGAAGCGCTGAGGAACAAGTTGCTGCGTAAACGTCCAACAACGGTAGCAGAGCTCCTCGCCACGGCCAAAAATTACGCCGATGCCGACGACGCAGAAAAACTAATCCGAGACGATGCGAGAGGTCCCGACCAGCCTCCCCGGCGAGATGATGGTCGTGGTCGCTACGACAGCAGAAGCCACCGCCGCTCCGACAACCGCGATCATCGAGAGGGTTGGGATCGGCGGCGCGACAACCGCGACGATTTCAGAGGAAAGCGCCCTCGCGACTACGATCACGAAGTAAACACGGTCAAGCGTCCCAACGGACGACGCGACTACCAAGAAGACTACAACAAAACGTTGAAGGGACCATGCCAACGGCACCCAAAGTCTAATCACACCATGGAAGAGTGCCGCGTCCTCAAAAGCATCTATACACGGCGGGCCGCCCAAGACGACTCCGCCAAGAAAAGCAACAAGCGAGACGGGCACGACCACGAAGATGAGGACGAGGACCAAGATAGGGACCCCCGACACCAGTACGTCAGCCCCACCGACGTGGTCCACTCCATTTTCGGGGGCAAGGTCTCCATTGAATCTAAGCGAGAAAGAAAGCTGTTAAAGAGAGCCTGCCTCAACATAGACAACACGGACGGGCTGATCGCGGACCCAAAATTCCCCCCGTGGTCCCACAGGGAGATCTCGTTCAGCAGGAAGGACCAGTGGGCCGCTATCCCAGAGCCGGGTCGTTTCCCCCTGATTCTGGACCCTTGCATCAACAGCATCAGATTCGAGCGCGTGCTCTTGGACGGGGGAAGCTCCATTGACATCCTCTTTCGCAACAGCCTGCCCGCCCTCAAGATATCTCCTGCACAACTAAAACCTTACGACGCCCAATTCTGGGGGGTTTTGCCGGGTCAAAGTTCAGTGCCTCTTGGACAGATAACATTGCCTGTCCAATTCGGCACACCCGACCACTTCCGGACGGAGTTCATCAACTTCGTGGTCGCCGATTTCGACGGGACCTATCACGCTATACTGGGCCGACCATCGCTGACAAAGTTCATGGCAGTCCCGCACTACTCATACCTGGTCCTTAAGATGCCTATGGAGAAGGGTGTCCTAACCGTCAGAGGCAATGTTTACACTGCGTATACCTGCGAAGAGGAGAGCTTCAAGATCACCGAAGCAATCGACCTCTCAATCCGCATGGCAGAAACAGCAACTCAAGCCGCGTAGCTGCTTCCCGACCAGCTCCGATTACCTGAGCAGGAGACAGCCAGAAAGAACTCAAAATCCAAGGAGCACAAGGAAGTTCAGCTGGTCGACGGAAGCCCCGAGAAGACGGCCCTCATCGGGGCCAACCTGGATCCAAAATAGGAAGACGCGCTCGTCAGGTTTCTAAGGGACAACGTAAGCGTTTTCGCATGGAAACCCGCAGACATGCCCGGCGTCCCACGAAACCTGATCGAGCACTCCTTAAATGTCTCGAAGACCGCAAGACCAATCAAGCAAAAGCTGCGACGGTTCGCTCGCGACAAAAAGGAGGCTATTAGGACAGAAATCACACGGCTTCTAGCAGCCGGATTCATAAAAGAAGTGTATCACCCCAATTGGCTCGCCAATCCGGTTCTTGAACGCAAAAAGAATAATGAATGGAGAATGTGCGTTGATTACACTGATCTCAATAAACACTATCCTAAAGATCCTTTTGGTCTCCCTCGCATCGACGAGGTGGTCGACTCAACGGCCGGATGCGAACTCCTCTCCTTTCTAGACTGCTACTCTGGTTATCACCAGATTTCGTTAAAGGAAGAAGATCAGATCAAAACATCCTTTATCACACCTTTCGGCGCATACTGCTACACGACCATGTCTTTCGGACTCAAAAACGCCGGAGCCACTTATCAAAGGGCCATCCAGCAATGCCTCCACGACGAGATTCGTGATGACCTCGTCGAGGCCTATGTGGACGACGTGGTCGTAAAAACAAGGGACGCGAGCACCCTAATCGACAACTTAGACCGAACCTTCAAGGCACTTAATAGGTACAAGTGGAAGCTCAACCCCAAGAAATGCATTTTCGGCGTTCCTTCCGGTCTACTGCTCGGCAACATTGTCAGTCGCGACGGCATACGACCAAACCCTTCAAAAGTAAAGGCGGTACTCGACATGCGACCACCGAAGAACGTAAAGGATATCCAAAAGCTAACCGGATGTATGGCCGCCCTCAGTCGCTTCATCTCAAGGCTAGGAGAAAAAGGCCTCCCTTTCTTCAAACTTTTAAAAGCGTCGGAAAAATTTTCTTGGACAGAAGAAGCCGACACCGCATTCAACCAGCTTAAGACCTTCCTCACTTCACCACCTGTCCTTACAGCGCCTCAGCCCAATGAAGACCTACTCCTTTACATTGCTGCAACCGACAGGGTTGTTTCCACGGCAATAGTGGTCGAGCGAGGTGAACCAGGTCATGCCTACAAGGTCTAGAGACCAGTTTACTTCATAAGTGAAGTCTTAAACGAGTGCTTGAGGTACACATTCTGGGTGCAAGCTTGCTTCGAACTCGGAAACGCTGAACCTTCTTCATTGGCGTAACCTTGAGGTACACATAGTCACCTACTTTGAATTCAAGTGGCCTTCTTCTCTTATCAGCATAACTCTTTTGTCGGGATTGTGCTGCGCGCATATGCTGCTGTATGATTTGTACCTTCTTCTCTGCCTCATTCACGAAGTCGATACCATAGTATCTTCTCTCACCAGGTTCAACCCAGTTCAACGGAGTTCTACATCTCCGACCATACAAAGCTTCGAACGGGGCCATCTTGATGCTCTCTTGATAACTGTTATTGTAGGAGAATTCAGCCAGAGGTAACCATGACTCCCATGATCCCTTGGACGATAGCACACAGGCCCTCAGCATATCTTCCAATACTTGGTTTAGCCTCTCCGTTTGACCTGAAGTCTGGGGATGGTACGCCGTGCTTCTTATCAGACTGGTTCCCAAATTCTTATGCATTCGCTCCCAGAAGTGAGCGGTGAACTGTGGTCCTCTATCTGATATGATGGTCTTGGGAATACCATGCAACTTAACAATCTCAGCCATATATATATCGGCATACTCGGGAGGTCTGTATGTGTTCTTAACTGGAATGAAATGAGCCGACTTGGTTAATCGATCTATGATCACCCAAATCGAGTCATTCCCCTACCTCGTGGTCGGTAATCCTGTGATAAAGTCTATACTGACCTCTTCCCATTTCCATTCTGGAACTGATAACGGTTGCAACAGACCTGCAGGTTTCATATGGATGGCCTTAACTCTGCAACACGTGTCGCAACGGGCTACATATGCGGCTATTTCTTTCTTCATCTTAGTCCACCAAAAGTGGGGTCTTAGATCTTGATACATTTTGCTACTGCCAGGATGAATAGAAAGCTTAGAGAGATGGGCTTCATCCATGATGCGATTCTTCAATTCCCGATCCTTCGTGACTACTAACCGATGTTGAAACCACAGTACCCCTTTCTCATCAACGCAAAATTGAGTTTTTGGGTCATCTTTGATCTTCTCCTTGATGTGGAAAATACCCTTGTCTGTTTTCTGTCCTTCAATGACTTGACTCTCGAGTGAACAACTGAGTTGTATGTGACATAAGACCTCAGGATGCATGAGATTGAACCCATCTTCAAACAACGGTTGAACCACTTGATAGTGCGGTTTACGACTCAACGCATCTGCTACTACATTAGCCTTGCCCAGATGATAGTGAACTTCCAGATCATAGTCCTTGATTAGCTCTAACCACCGTCGTTGCCTCATATTTAGCTCGGACTGAGTGAAGATGTACTTCAAACTCTTATGATCTGTATAAATGTGACACTTATTTCCTAGCAGATAATGTCTCCAAATCTTCAAAGCGTGCACTACTGCGGCTAACTCGAGGTCGTGCGTTGGGTAGTTGACTTCATGCTTTCTCAACTGTCGAGAAGCATAAGCTATCACTCTGCCATCTTGCATCAACACACACCCCAGGCCACACTTCGATGCGTCGCAAAACACATCAAAAGGCTTTTCGATATTAGGTTGTGCCAGAACGGGAGCAGTGGTTAGCAACTTTCGCAAGGTGCGGAAGGCTAACTCACACCCTTCCGTCCAGACAAACTTATGATCCTTTTGCAGCAAACTTGTCATTGGCTTAGCAATCTTGGAGAAGTTAGGTATGAATCGGCGATAATACCCGGCCAGACCAAGAAAACTTCTAACTTCCGAGACAAAAATTGGTACCTTCCAGTCCATGACTTCCTGCACTTTTGACGGATCCACAACAATCCCTTCTTCAGACAGAATGTGCCCTAGGAAAGGAACTTTCTTCAACCAGAACTCACACTTGCTGAACTTGGCATATAACTGATGCTCTCGTAATCGTGTCAGCATAATTCTCAGATGTTCGGCGTGATCTTGCTCATTTTCTGAATAAACCAGAATATCATCGATAAACACCACAACAAACTTATCCAATTCTGGCATAAAGACTGAATTCATCAGATACATAAAGTATGCAGGAGCATTCGTCAATCCAAAGGACATGACAAGATACTCATACAACCCATATCTGGGGGAAAAAGCAGTCTTCGGGACATCTTGTGGACGAATCTTGATTTGGTGATACCCAGACCTCAAATCTATCTTAGAAAACACTCTTGCCTTGTACAATTGATCAAACAGGATGTCAATCCTTGGTAAAGGATACTTATTCTTGATTGTCACTGCATTGAGTGGACGATAGTCCACGCACATGCGCAATGATTGATCCTTCTATTTTACGAACAACGCCGGACAACCCCATTCTGACGAGCTTGGCCGGATGAACCCTTTATCTAGTAACTCTTTTAGTTGATTCTTCAACTCAGCGAGTTCGTTTGGTGGCATCCGGTACGGCCTTCTAGATATTGGTGCTGTACCTGGTATCAACTCGATTGCAAACTCTACTTCCCTATCCGGAGGAAGTCCTGGTAATTCCTTAGGGAAAACATCGGGGAACTCACAGACTACTGGGATCTGTGGTAATGGAACCACGTGCGTAGCACAAGAGATGCTAGCAAAGTCAAGACGATGGGGCAGAGGTACTTGAAAAGAGCGATTGCTCTGCGGTTCTCTGAGAGATAACATTCTCTTCCCAGTATCTGTGACAGCATCCCATTCTCTCATCCAGTTCATGCCAATGATAACATCCAAAACTAACCCAGGCATGACCCCTAGATTTACCCAAAAAACTCGGCCACTTATATCCAGGGTTGCCCCTCGGACCACTCTATTGGTCAACACATCTGCCCCTGCTGAGCTGATGCGGTAGCCATAACCCAGATCTGTAACTGGTTGACTATGCTTTTGTGCAAATGCTTGGCTCATGAATGAATGCGATGATCCAGAATCAAACAAAACAACTGCGAGATGTTGGTTGACAGGAAACATACCAGCTGTTACCGGTTCTCCTTCCGGGATCTCCTCGATCGAGGTATGGTGCACACGAGCTGGATAGGTTGGCTGCTGCCTCTTGGGGTAGGGACATTCCTTAGCAAAGTGCCCCATCTTGTGGCAGTTATAGCACGGACCCTTGGGCGCATTGTTGACGGCAGGTGCTACAGCTTGAACTACCTTTGGCTTGGCAGGGGCTATCGCCACCTTGTACGGCTTCTGCTGTGTTGGATGCCCGGTGTTCCTTCTCTGCGGCGGTCAGAACCTAGCACCTGGGGCAGGAGGACGATACTGCTGTCGCCCTGCCACTGGTGCCCTGGACTGAGATGATCCGGCTTCAAAAGCCCTCTTACGTGACTTGGATGCACTGTAGTTGTTGTTGTTGTTCTCCTGTGTGAGACAGTCACTGATGTAAGCATTGAAGGTAGCCCTGGCCCCTGTACCTATGGTCTTCAGCATCTTTGGATTCAAGCCCCTCTGGAAACTACCAATCTTCTTAGCCTCCGTGTTTACAAACCCAGGGGCATAGCGAGCGAGATTATTGAAAGCATGTAGATACTCCTTCACCGATTTCGTCCCCTGGGACAGCCTCATGAACTCCCCAACCTTCATTTCAACCACACCCGGAGGAATGTAATTTCCCCGGAAAGCTGTGGTGAAACGGTTCCAGGTAATTGGGGTCCCCTCTGGGTAGGTGGTACGGTGATGGGACCACCAAATCCCAGCGGGTCCTTGCAACTAATGTGCCGCATACTCAGCCTTAAGTTCTTCTGTCATTCAGAGAAGACGAAACTTCTGCTCCATAGTGTTGATCCACTCATCTGCCTCAAGCGGTTCCAAAGCCTCTTTGAAGATTGGTGGCTTGGTATCCTTGAAGTCCTTGAACGAACTGTACTGGTTGACCTCTCGGCCACCCTGATTATCCCCACGACGGGTGTTGTCAGCTATGTTGCGCAGAGCCTCTTCCATGTTGCGCTGCATCTGTTCCATGTTGCGTTGGCTCCCCAGAAACTGCGCGAAAAACACGTCCGCAGTGTACGGAGGAGGCGGTGGTGGTGGCGGTGTTGGTGCTATGTCCTCATTCCGTTGAGCCCCACCTCCGGCTGTACCTGCTCCAAGGCCCGGATTGCTGTTACCCCCGCCACGTGTTTGCACCATCTGTATACGTCAATGATAAGCATTTGTTAGGAGTTTTTATCAACGGTAGAAATGTGTAGAATCGTGCCGTACTGAATTTACTGAGGGAATAAATTCACACATTAAACAGAGGCACAACAATTCATCATCTACGCACAACATCACTAACAGATTGCTTAACGTTTACGCAACAAGGTTCGCGTACATCCAACATGCCAGCATACATACACTGGACTTTCAGCATTAACTCATAAAGTCTTACATAGCCCAGATCCAAAAGTACACGACATGCCATGCAACATACAACAACACAAGAAGAAGGACTAGCTCTAGAGCCCTAGCATCTACTCGCTATGGTCACTGTCCATGCCGGAGCCGTCCTCATCCTCATCTCCACTAGCAGCTGCTCCTATCTCGGGATCCGCGTCCATCTCGTCCTCAGAGTCTAGCTCAGCTGCTCCAGGCAGGTGGTGAGGGTGGAGCTGGTTATGCAGCTGGTGGATCTCCTCATGCAAGTTCTCATTGTACTCCTCAGCATTAGCTAGCTGCTGCTCTAACTCTAGCTGTCGGGCCCTCAAAGTGTCCTCCTCGTGCCAGGCTTCATTCCTCTGTCCAAGCACATGGACTAGCATGCGCTCGCAGTTCCTGTGAGCAGTGGTCACCCTATCCCTCTGCTCTTGCACTGCAAGCAGGTCCTGACTCAGCTCGCTGTTCTTCTGGACTGCCTGGTCTCTCTCTCTAGTCACACGGGCCAACTCTGCCTGCAGCCTCTCAACCTCAGAGTCGAACTTACGCTGCAACTGACGCTTCTCATCCTGGACGGTGAGAAGAGACCTAGACAAGCGGCCCAAACAACGCTCCAGGCCTCCATAGGTCTTCATCAACGCGTACATGGCACTCATAGCTGCACCGTCACTGTGCTGGTCCTCATCCACACTCCTCTGTAGAGCATTCACCTCAGACTGATCCCACACCGAAGTGTAGGGGTCACCCCGGGGAAACACCCCAGCGAAGGCGTGGGCCAGCTCCTATGGAAACCTCTCCATGAGGTCCCTCAGAACTGCGAAAGCTGCCCTGCTGGCACCGTGGAAAGGCGTGACACCTCGGGACTCGTACACCCAGCCGCCCCAAGCAGGGTCTCCTCCACTGGTAGGGACAACTGCCTCGATCCCCACCAGGGTCTCGTCACCAAGCGGCTCCTTATCCCAATAGTAGCGAGGCTCCCTTCCTTCGGGATACCCCATCGAACTGAGCACCCTCCAAAGCAAAGTGGGCATCCCAAACTCCTCCAGGAACTTGCTCTTATGTCGCGAGCTCCTAGCTACCAACGGATGGCGAGGGGCCCGCCCACCAGTGGACTTGCGAGCGGTGAGCCTAGTGCGTGCCATCTGCTGCAAATGGAATACCGTGGGTAAGAGCGAGGATTACCTTTAATTATTTTATTTAGAATTGGGACAGATTAAATTAAGGGGGAAAGTAAGCAATGATATGACATGAACATGATGCATGCACGAACTTACGATCTCACAAACTTAGAAACAAAGGTTAACACTAAGCGGTATATGCGGTGGCACACAACGTTCTCTCATAACGTAACTAGCGTTCTAAGCAAGAACGTGGTTAGGGTACCTGCAGAAAACTCATTTCAGCCCACCCACAGTATGCTAATGCAAAACAAAATTTAAAACTATGCACTTCACATACACTGACACCCGTCCATGCATGTGATGTGTTGCTACCCATATCATCGCCCTAATGACGGCATCGCCTCTCAGGACGGAATTCCCAACATGTGGTACTGTTTCCAAGACACACCAAAACATGTGTGCATGACACAGTACCTAACAACACTCCCCTAGACCGGTAGTGTATCCGATCATGCTCTCACAGCTCCCACTTACCATGACGTAGAGGAAAAATAGATCCATACATTACCACTCAAATGAATGGTACTCATACTATTGCACGCCGTATGAGTGACGAAATAAAAATATGATGCATTAACCCCCAAGTCAGTACTTAACTAGCCACCTTAGAGTCCTTAACTAGGCATAAAGGATATGACCATGGCACACTAGATAGTTTTCCAAAACTTAGTTTAACACCTTGATCATTATTAATTAATAAAATCCTTTATTAGACCGGTTTAGATTTTGTTTAGAATGTACTTATGAACAGTAACTCGCTAAACCTTGCTCCGATGCCAGCTGTAACAGAACTGACCAAATTATAAGAGATTAAGCCTAACAGTGACCATTGGCATAGTCAAACCATCACGCTTAAGCCCATATAATCCCGGTAGTCCGTGAAATCTCGAAGGATTTCAAACCACATATCGCACAACAGCCAAGATTGTAATAAGTTTAGTGGTCGCCATTCACAAATACATCCAGATTACAACATTCATAAAATACATCGGAGTTCTTAAAGTTATTACAAACCAAATTCTTCAAGTAGCGGAAGCTTCATAGTTCGAAAATACAACACACACGCTTAGTCTGATACAGTGTCATAGTTCGGTCATTCCCACAAAAGCAAAAGAAGAGACGGAGTGACCATCGCCCTTGGTCTAGTCATCACCCATGGCTGGGTACAGACAGAGGATGCAATAACCATAGTACATTTGACCATCTGCAAAACAATATGGGAGTAGAACCCTGAGTACGAGAAGGTACTCAGCTAGACTTACCCGTCATAAACTTAAAATAAAGACTCGTCAAGGATCATGAAGGCTATATAGTGGGGTAGCTGACAACCATTTTGCAAAACCACAGGATTTTACTATCATAACCTACATAAGTCTTTCTTCTTTTAATTTGCTCAAGTTAAAAGTATCATTACCTATCATCTAGGTTTGCACCTGCACTATTACAAGGAAGTATAAGGCTATGATAGTACCTCATCATAGCATTTCTTAAAACCATTCATCAACATAACCCAAGTGTTCCATAGTCCTTACTACGAGGACGAAGCTCATGTCAAGTGCTCACTATCCAGGAGCGATGGTGATTCGAATCGATTTCTAACCAGCTGGCGAGGTATTCCCCACACAAACCACACTCACTGATCAAGTGAGCTACAGATCACCGTATTACACTATCCAGGACCAATTCGCGGGTTTGGCAGGCACCGCCAGTACCCGAGGACCGTTCCGGCGTCCGAGGTATCCAAGGTATACCAAGGTTGCGCGCCGCGCCCTCTTCGTTCTCCTCAACCATCACCAATAGAGCGCATGGCGGCTCGATTCCCAGCCCGGATAGTGTTCAGGCTTCGCGGTCGGAACGACTTATCCTTCCAGCTAAGTGTGGGGCATGCGTTCAACATGACAAGAGGGCTGTCAACGATCGGTCCTTAATCGACGCAGGCAGGGGCACTATGGTCAACCCACCATAAGACCCTGCCCGGTCTCCAGTTACATTCCACACTTGGTTATTCTTTTCCCCAAGCAACCAATGCTTAATCAAGCAGGTATCCACCTATTTCTCACAGGTGACAGGAAATCACCCGACTTCTACCGGACTAAGCAAGCTAAGCATAGACTCCATGCCTATCTACATAGGACAAGGTAGGTGAACGAGTAAGAACAACAAGGAGTACATATGCATCAACGGTATCAATCAAATCCTATCACTTAGATGCAATATAGTAGAATAATTATAGCGCATCATATAAGTTAGCGAGAATAGGGAGACTTAGAATGCTCCGAGGCTTGCCTTTCTCAAACGTGCTGGGTCGGTGATCCGGACACTCCTGCAGCTCCTCTCCGGGTTCCTGTGCTTCCGGAGGTTCTTGCTCCTGAATCTCCTCGGGTTCCTCGGGTCCCACTTCATTCTCCTGCGAGCCTGTATGATGCATGTGTGCTTATGAGTGGAGTGCGAGATGCCCGAGTGGATGCTTGTATGAGAAAGTACCAAAGGAGTCATGACATGATGCATATGTAATGTACTCGGTCATGCTCATTACAAGGTAGTCAACATCATCCAAGAACAAACAATTGAATCAAACATCTATTGCATTCTCTTCTACAATTATTTTTCAAATACAACCAGCAACCCACATGATGCTTCAAAGATACACCAAACCCAACTTATTCTATTCAACCTATATACACAACAATTCATAATTTTCTTTATTCATTACTAGGCCCATTAAAAATCATATGCAATTCTGTTCATCAATAAATTCCACAAAAATTACAGGAGACTACCAGCTAAGCATAAAGTCTACTGTAAATTTTTCATAATTTTTGGATACTTATTTTGAGCCACAAAAATCACAAGATTAATTCATAGGGTAAGTATAATCACTCTACTGTGATATAAGTGTCAAACAACAGATTTCATATTTTTACAATTTGTCTAATATCATAAGAAACACCCACAAAATTTTCCAGATTTATTGCATGATCCAATTAATTATTAAAAATCATAAATCACTGCCATGCAAGCATTTAAATTACCATAAATTTATTTATACACCAAATAATATGTAGCAATATTTTCCCAGTGAGTAAACATACATGCAGAGCCAACAAATGAAGTTTCATATTTTTCTGAACCATATTTTATTTACTATGCATTTTCCAAGTTTAGCAAAAATATGGATTAAATATATCCATTCAGAAAAGTTACTCAAACATGACATGCAATTACATCAAACTGTAGATCTGGAAATATAGAGCACACCAAAATTTATTTCATCCAATTTGGAGCTGTAGAACTCAAGATATGAATTTTACAAGTTTTGAATCAATTTCTGGAAATCATTTATTCAAGAAAACCGACGAAAAAGGCTATGCGCACCCAGATCTACACCCACCGGGGTCCCCCTGCGACTGACAGTTGGTCCCCGACCCCACCGGTCAGCGAGACCGAGAGGAAGCTCACCTCCGACGAGCAAATCTCGCCGGCGGTGAGGTCTCCGGCCACGGGGTAAGCACCAACGTGCTCCCCGCAGCGAGGCGCACCCAACGGTACCCTTGGATTGGTCGGAGGATGACCGGAACACCTCCGACGAGCATGCATGGCGGCACGGCGGCGCTGCTCGCTGTGGCCAGGCCGCTCCGGCGCGGTAGAGCGTGCGCAAACGCCTATCCGAGCTTCCTCACCACCCTACCGACCTAGCGCACCCAAGAACCAGCGAAAAGAGGCAGAGAAACACAAGATCCGTCGCGGCGGAGTACTCCGGCGAGCTCGGGGTAACTCCGGCGAGCGATTCACGGTGCTCGACGGACTCTCACCTCGGTAGAACGCGCGCACAAGCTTACCCTAACGATGACGAAGACGCTGGTGCGGTCGGCGGCGAGCGGCGGGGCTTTCACCGGCAATGGCGCGAGGAGGAGCTGCTGCTGCGCGGTGCGAGCGGAGGGAGGAAGGAGAAGGAGGGCGTGGGGGACAGAACAGAGGAAATGGTCTGGGAGCCCGAGCCGGCGTCCCGACCAGGGGGGGTTGGAGGCCGGCCGCGGCGCGTCCAACACCGGCGTACGGCCGCCACGTGGCCGGCGCCGGGTGGAGCGAGGCGGGCGCCGCGCGCGCGGGAGAGAGGGGAAGGGGGAGGCAAGCCGGGCTGCTCGCTGGGCCGAAAGGGAAGCGGGGTTGGCCCAGCAGCGCCTGCCCCTTTCTTTTTTTTTGAATTTCTTTTCTCCAAATTCTTTCTAAATTCATTTGGACCAATTTAAAATCATTTTCACCTCTTGCTCCCAAAAACAAAGTTGTTCCAAAACAAAAACTCTACAACTTTGCTTTAATAAGCAAGACCAAATTCCAAATAGAATTTGAATTACAAATTAAAAAATAGTTCTAGGTTTTTAAATAAATTCAATTTGGAAATCTTGTATAAATTCCATTTCTCAAATTCCATAGCTCCAAAAATTATACAAAAATACTCTAAATTCTTCTTGCACATAAATCAACCTAGTTTGAATATTTCACATTTTTAGAAGCAAGCATCATATTTTTAGCATAATTAAAACACATGAAATAAAGCACATAAAATCATATTTTGGGATGAATGACATGCTCATGATGCTATGCTTGATGAGAATGCTTATGCATGTTGTGATAGGGCTAAATGCAAGCTTAACACCTAGGGTGTTACAGTAACGCAATAAGGAAATGATCCTCAAGCGCATGGATATCGGTGAGCATTTCACCCGGGAGGTTATCCAGAGTATCGTATTTATATTTTTACCACTGGGAGAAAGGGTGCATCTGACTAACCAAATCTATTGCTACTATCCCTTTAGGCTACAAAGAATATTTCTCGATGTGAGTGATGTATAGAGAAGACTGCAACCGTAGTCTCGTTCTAACCTTGGTAAGGATGATCTACTGTTCTATTGAGGAAGCTTACGGAATCTAGACACCACAAAGGATGTTCGACCCGCACCTATAAACCTACTCGTCCTGCTAACGAGATGTGGGATACAAAGGTAACTCGGAAATGTCACGTTCCTCGCTACTACCACGGTCCAGCTAGTCAGGGGATATCTATGAGTACCATAGCCTAAACACCACGTTTACGCTAGCAATGATTACTCTAATACTCAACCGGAAGAGATTAAAGTAAACTCATAAACCAAAGAACAATAAAACAAGAACTTACTAGAATAAGAAGTCAAATTACTGAAGAATCCTAGGAGCAAGCTTCGGGTTAGGAGAACTTGATCCCGAAGGTACAACCTCGAAGTAGACACCGACAGGCCGGGCTTCCTCCAATCTACACCTCCACTCTATATCTCTCAATCTAGTAGAAACTAGAAGATCTAATTCTACTCACATTAGATGCTAAGCCTAAAATAAATATTTATTTAGAGGAGAGGTATTCCTTCAAGGGCTCCTCTCAACTCTATGATGAACTTGTCTCCTCCAGGGCCAGAGGGTCTGGTTTTATAGTCCCCTCAAGTGAACGTGAGCCATTGGATCAAACCGACATTGATTGGACGGTTATCCTTGATCCTTTAGGTCGGTGGAGATTAGTCCCGAAAGAGAGTCCTGATCCAACTCTGCAGGGGGCGGGCGCCTAGGTCAACTGGGCGGGCGCCCAGTGCCTGGCCTTGTTCGGCCTCTGCTTCCTTCCCATGGCTTCTGGAGTCTTCTAGATGTAAGATAATTGTGCGGCACGTTAATATCTCTATGTAAACCCGACGTGTGGGCCTTTCTTCCGTATTTCCTGATAACCCCCTGCAGAAATAGACAAACACCAAAACTCGTGGAATTCTGCCAGATAAAACCCTAAGTCTAGGTGTTGGTTGCATTTGGATCCTTTTCTTTATTCATTTGATGATTATATTTGGTACTTAAGGACCGTCAACAGCGCATTTATAGGATGAGTTACCGTATCTATCAGATCTGTCTGTTGGTGCGTTGCCGTCTATAAATGCCCCGTGGTTTTGTTGCCATCGCTCCTTCCGCCTTCTGCCTCCATTCTCGCTTCAGCTCCCTTGCCATCTCACGCGCGCGCACCCTCGAGCGGTAGTATAGTCGCCTTTCTCCCACCTAAAAATGCCTGTGAGACTCATCACCGCTGATGACTGGCGCCCGTCGTCGATGACGGAGCGCCGGCTGCCAGAGCTCGAGAGGGAGGGACTCCTGCGCCCTCGCACTTCGTCGTCGCGGTCGGAGTGGATCGCGCCGGCGGCGGACCACCGGGAGCCAAAGCCGCCCAAGGGCTACGTGGTCTCCTTTGCCAAGTTCCACCGCCATGGCTTGGGTTCTCCTCCAAGCCATTTCATGCGGGCGCTCTGCCACCACTACGGGGTGGAGCTCCAGCACTTCTCGCCAAACGCCGTAACCGCCGCGGCGGTTTTCGCCGCGGTGTGCGAGGGCTATCTGGGTATGATGCCCCACTGGGATCTGTGGCTCCATCTGTACCGGGGCGAGCTCTTCAACGCCCCTACTGGAACCACAGGTGTGAGGAAGCCTGTACGGGCCGAGTGCCTCAACCTGGTGCTGAAGACTGGCAAATCGGAGAGGCCACGCGAGTACATCCCGGTGGGATTGACATCGAACCATGCCAGATGGGACCCCTAGTGGTTCTACTTACGGAATGACAACGACCTCCTCCCTGCCTACACCGACCGCTTGATCTCGGAGCGCCAGGACCACTAGACGTACGGTGTCGTCCAAGTCCACCAATCGCGGCTCGACCCCCTCCTCGACGCCTTGAGGAAGCTACGTGAGGAAGGCCTGACAGATGCTCTCGTCCTTTCGGCCATCCATCACCGGGGGGTTCTCCCTTTGATGTCTCGTCCATTGAGGATGGACGAGATGGGTCCCGGCGTTTCGTCCTGGGATCTCGAGGCTTGCCGGATGTCTAACGAGGCTCCGGCGGACGATGAAGTTGCGGCCCGTGTCAGGGCGGCCGTTGCTGGCGACTTCCAGCCAGAACATGTCCACGGCTTCCCTATGAGGCTTGATGAGGGTTCGATCGACCTGGTAAGTTTCTCTCTCGCTTATGGTTTCGATTCCAGATTTTCTTCGATCCTTCTTAAAACTTGTCTTTGCTCGCGCAGGGACCGATCGACGCTCGATCCTCGAGGCCTCCAGTAAAGGAGGATGAGGTCGATCGCGATAAGCGGCGCCAGTTCGCGGAAAAGCAGAAGTCCGCAAAGGACTTAGAAAAGAAAAAGAAAAGAAGAAGAATCTCGATCGTCAAGTGTTAGAGGCGCGTCGAGCAAAGTCTAGGCAAAGGGGGGAGCCTGAAAAAGAATCACCCAATGAGGATGATGGCGGCGATGGCGACGACGACAGCGACGATTCTGAGGGAATGGCGTCCCGTCTCGATCGGATCCTCGAGGGCCCGCCTCAGACCGGCGTCGATGTCCCGCGGACAGAAGTCCCGCAGGGGGCGCCAAGCGGGTCTCGTGAAAGTCAGCGGAGGGAGCCGTCCCCGCGCCGTTCCTACGCTGACACTCCACTAGAGCCTGCGCCAGGTCGGAATGTTGGCTGCCCCCAACCTCCTCCCGCGTCTAAGGCGGGTCATCGGGTCATGTCCTTGACGGCGGGGCCGCTGACTCGTGGCCGCGTAGTAGCTTCCAGCAAGGGGGAAGCAAGCCGCAGGAGCACTAGTCCTGGTGCTCGTCAAGCGGGAGACGCCGAGCCGAGACCTGGGCCTGCTCGTGAGGTGCCTGGAGCCTTGACGCAGGGTGGCTCGAGGCCCACCGGTCGAGGTACCGGCAGGCGGGTCGCTCTCCAGTGGGGTAAGATTTCAATGTCGTTATTCTTGCTTTTCGATGCTTTTGCATTTTCTTGGGCTGTGGTCTTTATTTATGCTCGTTCTTCTTCCCTCTGGTTGAAGCGGACGCTCGAACAAGCCCAGCCCTCGATGGCCAAGAGGCTTAAGGTGGGAGCGACCCCCAAAGACTCAGGTTGGCGGTTCATCCTAGATATCATGCTACCTTTTGTCGACCATTATGACTGACTCTTTGTTTTTGCATGCTTATAGGCTCCTCTGACCCCCGGCCGTCGACTAGTGTCGAGGGTGCTCTGCCCCGTCCATTGGTGGGGGAATCTGCTCCACCGTCGCCGAAGCGGATCGAGGCGCCTCGTCCTCAAGAACAGGAGGGAGCCCCCGAGCCTCCCCGTTCTAGGGTCGAGGAGGATCCTACCACAATAAGTGATGGGTCTGGCGGCGACGGGCCTTCGAAGGACGCCCACTCTATGGATGACGAGGTCGAGGCCTCTCCCACCACAAAGCGGACGCCTTGGCCCATCGGGCTCCATTCTGTCGAGGAGCAGAGGAAGAAGGAGGAGGAGGAGCGCGAGCGGGAGACGTGGCAACAGCTACAGGAGGGCAGCAGTAGCCGCAGCAGGAAGTACGAGAGGAAGAGTGGCGGCCAGGGGGACCCCTGCTCGAGGAGTTGCTGGAGCAGGACCAGCAGCAGGAGCTGTGGGAGCTCCAGGAGCAGCAATAGCAGAGGAGTCAGCAGCTAGGGGAACTGCTCGAGCCGCCACCTCGTAGTCTGCCCAAGTCGGTGCCTCTGGCGCTACAAGAGCCTGAAATCGGGGAGGAGGTTCTGTCTGTCTATGGTCCACCGACCCCAGCGTGGCTCCGTCCGGGAGCGCCCACCTCGATCCTAGCTGAGCCAAGGCGAGCGGACGGCGTGGTGGCTCTTGCCTGTATGATGCGCGCCCCCGTCGAACCTCAGTCAGAGATCAAGGGCACGATCTGTGGCATCGACGGGATCACTCCTGGATTCCTCTGGGAGCGTCGGTCGTGGGAGGACCACATTCCTACCGAGGAAGATGAAGCGGGGACGTCAGGCGGCAGTGGTGCCAGTGAAACAGGAACTTGGAAGACGGTGGATGACGACGGCCAGTTCCCTTCCCTCGTCGACCTATTTTTGCGCCACGGGGGGTCGCTCGAGACCGTCGAAGAGCTCATCCGGGGCATCAAGGCGCACGGCGACCAGGAGATGGAGAACTGGTGCCCTGACCGGATCCGCATTCGGGCCTCCACCAATCCGTCCGAGCCTAACATCTTTTTGGATGATCGGAAGGAGGCCGAAAAGTGGGAACATCTCGAGGAGCCTCGCCTCTGGATGAAGCACGTGGTGGGGCTCTTGTCCGACGTCATCCACAACGGGCTTGGTCCGGCCTACTTTGTAAGTGTCTTTGGGATCTTAGTCACTATAGGGCATTTTGGTTCTGTATTCTTACTATTTAACTGCTGGCTCACAGGATCTGAAAGAGACCTCTCGTATCAAGTCGAGCTTCATCAACGCTACGAGAGGCGGCTGGGAGCAACACCCCATTCTCAAGGACCAACTCCAGGAGTCGCAGGAGAAGCTCCTCAAGGCCTACAAGGAGCTTTTAGCGCTTGAGGAGGAGAAGAAGGAGAGGGAGGCTGCTCTGGCCGAGGCTCGAGAGGCCTCGAGGAAGGCAGTGGAAGATGCCGCGCTGCTGAGGGAACGGACCATGATGGTCGAGGAGGCTGTGTCCAAGGCCCGGGATGAGGCCTTGTCTTACAAGAATGCGGCCGCTGACCTGGACAAGGAGAAGGGCCTCCTCAAGACTGACCTTGCCTCCGTCCGAGAATCCTTCCAAAGGATGAAGGTGGAGTGCGTAAATGGCGAGATCGCCCGGAGCGCCGCGGAGGAGGCCAAAAGGAAGGCTCTTGAGGATCTCGAGGCGGAGCGGACTCGATCTCGCAGCCTCTGTGACGACGTCGACCGTCTGAAGAGAGCGCTGCTGGAGAAAGATGGAGCTATCACGCAGGGAGGCATGGCGATCGAGGACCTGCGCGTCACCAACACCGAGCTGGTGCGCTCCAACAAGGAGATCGAGATGGCCAACACCAACTTTGTCGGCGAGAATACGGTTCTAGAGGAGAGGATTCATGGTATGTTTCCATTCTCGAGTTTCCTTTCCGAGGTGTGGTTTGCGTTATCTATTTTCTCCGTGTCGGTCCTTGTAGGGCTTAAAGATGAGTTGCTTGTAACTCAAGTCGAGGCCCGCTCCATCAAGGCTCAGCTCGAGGGGGAGGTCGCTTTGAACCGTCGGCTGCAGACAGCAATAAGTGATCTCTCTGCCTCATGGGAGCTCGAACCCGTGGACGAGTCGAGGGAGGAGGCTCGAGGCGACGCACTGGTCGACCAGCTGTGCTATCTAGGTGCTACGCTGAGGGACCGGGTGCGGGACGCCCTTCATACCGGGGTAAAGCGGGCAATGGCAGTTGTCTGCTCAGGCTTTTCCTATGATATGGAGGTGGTGTCCCACGGCTTCATCATCGATATTTCGAAGACCGACGCGGAGAACGAGGAGAGGCTCCACGCCTTGATCGACGATGCAGAGGTTCCTGGGGAGAGGTTGGCTAAGTTGTTCAAGCCGGAAGTGCTTCCTCCCGAGACTAGCTCGGGCGCGGACAAGGGCGGTGAGGGCTGAGACGCGGACTGAGGCCTGCGAGCCTACTCTGGGTGCTAAGGCCCCTTGTATAGTATTTACTATTTTGTGTTAAGTGATACTGTGTCCTTTAAGTGGTTTATAGATTTGTGAATATTTGCCCGTCTTTCCGCTCGAGGTTCCTTTGTTTCCCTTTGTGCCTATGTTTGTATTCCCCGTTTGGTCTTTTGTTTAAGGCGATCTCGATTGCCTCAAGGGTGAGGAAGCGAGTAGAGTTTCCATAGCCCGGGGGCGTAGGAGTTCCCAGGCTCGTTGTCTCTCAGCCCTTAAGGGGCTCGAGGTGCCTCTACTACTCGACCGTGCGAGGTTTACTAAGTAGGGATGAAAGAATTACCTAGTTTTTTCGGCACTTTTGGGGGTATCCCCCTGCTAGCCCCCGAGGGGCTATCGACTATGATGGGTCATAGTTGGTACTCCCTTCTAACGTTGAGATTTTGACCCGTGAAAAAGTAAACTACTCGAGGGAAAGATCTTATTTATTCATGCATTCATTCATAAAGCCTTGGTACAGAATGTACATGGGAACATAAAGCTTTGAAATTCTAGGGTTAGAATCGACGTAGCTGTTTGATGTTCCACGCGTTGGTGAAGACCGCCCCTTTTTTGTCCACGAGCTTGTACGTCCCTGGCTTCAGGACCTTGGCCACCACGTATGGGCCCTCCCAGGGCGGGGTCAGCTTGTGGCGCCCTTGGTTGCTTTGCCGTCGTCGTAGGACAAGATCGCCCACATTCAGATCTCTGTTGCGCACGTACTTATCGTGGTAGCGTGAAAGCTTCTGCTGGTATCTGGCGGAGTTGAGGAGGGCCATATCTCGAGCTTCCTCGAGTTGGTCGACTGCATTTTCTCGAGTCTCCTTATTTGATTGCTCATTGTATGCTTTGAGTCGAGGGGACCCAAACTCGAGGTCCGTTGGGAGCACGGCCTCGGAGCCGTAGACCATGAAGAATGGGGTGTATTTTGTTACCCTGCTTGGTGTCGTCCTCAAGCTCCAAAGGACCGAAGAGAGCTCTTCGACCCATTTCTTGTCAAATTACTTCAAGCGGTTGTAGATCCTCGGTTTGAGCCCCTACAAAATCATGCCGTTGGCACGCTCGACCTGGCCGTTAGTTCGAGGGTGGGCTACTGCAGACCAGTTCACATGGATGTGATGCCGATCGCAGAAGTCTAAGAACTTTTTGCCGGTGAACTGAGTGCCGTTGTCGGTGATGATGACGTTGGGAATCCCAAACCGGTGGGGATGTTAGTGGTGGGTCGAGCCTCGATCCATTTAGAGAATTTGTCGATGGCCACCAGCAAATGGGTGTATCCCCGTGCTGCCTTCTGTAGGGGCCCTACTAGGTCGAGTCCCCATACCGCGAACGGCCATGTGATGGGGATCATCTGGAGAGCGTGGGCGGGGAGGTGCGTCTGCTTGGCGTAGAATTGACACCCATGGCACGAGCGTACAAGCTCAATGGCGTCAGCTACGGCCAATGGCCAGTAGAAGCCTTGTCGGAAAGCGTTCCCTACGAGGGTCCGCGGAGCTGCGTGATGGCCACAAGCCCCCGAGTGTAGATCCTCGAGGAGCTTTCAGCCTCCTCTATGGTGATGCAGCGCTGCAAGATTCCTGTCGGGCTTCGTCGGTACAGCTCATTGCCTTCGCCATAGATTACGTATGACTTGGCCCGTCGAGCGATACGGCGGGCCTCAGATCGATCTTCTAGTAGCTCGCAACGAATCATGCAGTCGAGGAACGGCGTGCGCCAGTTGAACGGTCGACCGAGTCGCTGCTCTGCCTCCATTACCTCTGCTGCCGCTAGCAGTGCCTCGATGGTGTCAGTTTGTTGTGGGGCGATGGTTTCGACGTCAGCCCTCGAGCCCAAGTCAACGGATGGCTTGTGGATATCTCTTGAGAATGCGTCGGGTGGGATCGTGCCTCGAGTGGACGCGATCTTAGCGAGTTCGTCGGCTGCCTCGTTGTAGCGTCGGGCGATGTGGAGGAGTTCGAGGCCGTGGAACTAATCCTCGAGCCGACGTACCTCCTTGCAGTATGCCTCCATTTTTGGGTCGTGGCAGTTGGAGGCTTTCATCACTTGGTCGATGACGAGTTGGGAGTCACCTCGAACGTCGAGGTGTCGAACTCCCAGCTCGACGGCGATCTTCAGCCCATTGACAAGGGCCTCGTATTCCGCAACATTGTTAGATGCCGCAAAGTGTATCCTAATGACATACCTCATATGAACGCCCAATGGCGAGATGAATAGCAGACCTGCCTCAGCTCCCGTCTTCATTAGAGACCCGTCGAAATACATCGTCCATAGTTCCGCTTGAACCTGAGCCGGGGGGAGCTGGGAGTCCGTCCATTCCGTGACGAAATCCACCAGGGCTTGTGACATGATAGCTTTGCGGGGCGCATAAGTGAGGGTCTCACTCATGTGCTCGACCGACCACTTGGCGATTGTTCCCGTGGCCTCCCGACTCTGGATGATCTCACCCAAGGGGAAAGACGAGACCACAGTGATAGGGTGGCCGAGGAAATAATGTTGCAGCTTGCGTCGGGCAAGGATCACGGCGTAGATCAATTTTTGGATCTGTGGGTACCGTGCCTTGGTCTCTGAGAGCACCTCGCTGACGAAATAGACCGGCCTCTAGACTGGCAGCGCATGCCCCTCCTCCTGCCTCTCGACCACTAGTGCCGCACAGACGACCTGGGTCGTCGAGGTGACGTACAGAAGCAGAGGTTATGCGGGTTGAGGTGGGACTAGGACCGGGTAGAAGGTCAGTGTTTTCTTCAAGTTATCGAGGGCTTCCTCGGCTTCGGGGGTCCAAGAGAAACGCTCGGCTTTTTTTAGGAGCCGATACAACGGCAATGCCTTTTCTCCTAACCTCGAGATGAAATGACTCAGCGCCGCCAAACATCCCGTGACCTTTTGCACTCCCTTGACGTCTCGGATCGGCCCCATTCTCATGATAGCCGAGACTTTCTTGGGATTGGCCTCTATGCTGCGTTGGGAGACTATGTATCCCAGGAGCATGCCTCGGGGTACACCAAAGACACATTTCTCTGGGTTGAGCTTGATCTTGCTGGCGCATAAGCAACTGAAAGCGATCTCGAGGTCCCGAATCAGGTCTCCTCGTTGCTTTGAATTGACGACGATGTCATCGACGTAGGCCTCGACCGTCGACCCTATGTGTTTGCCAAACACGTGGAGCATGCAGCGCTGGTATGTGGCTCCCGTGTTTCGAAGCCCGAACGGCATGGTTACATAACAGTACATCCCAAAAGGCGTGATGAAAGATGTCGTGAGCTGGTCGGACTCTTTCATTTTTATTTGATGGTAACCAGAATATGCATCAAAGGAAAGAAAGGGTTTCACATCCCGCAGTAGAATTAACAATTTGATCGATACGTGGTAATGGAAAAGGAACTTTCAGACATGCTTTATTTAAACTCGTATAATCGACACACATCCTCATTTTCCCATTCTTTTTCTTAACTAGTATTGGATTTGCTAACCAGTCAGGATGATGAACCTCCTTGATGAATCCGGCCGTCAAAAGCTTGTGGATCTCCTCGCCAATGATCATGCGTTTCTCCTCGTCGAAGCGACGCAACCGTTGTTTCACTGGCTTGGAACCGGCTCGAATTTCCAAAGAGTGCTCGGCAACTTCCCTCGGTATGCCTGGCATGTCTGAGGGACTCCACGCAAACATGTCGGCATTTGCATGGAGAAAGTCAACGAGCACAGCTTCCTATTTGGGGTCGAGGTCGGCGCTGATCGTCAGCGCCATACCGTCGGAGCCGTTGGGGTCGAGTGGGATCTTCTTCGTCCCTTCTGCCGGCTCAAAGATGCCCGCATGACGCTTGGGCTCTGGAGCCTCTGCAGCCAGGGCTTCGAGCTTCGAGGCAAGCTCAGTGGAACTCTCGACAGCTTCTCCATACTCGACGCATTCGACGTCGCATTCGTACGAGTGCTCGTAGGAGGAGCTGATGGTGATGACGCCCTTGGGCCCGGGCATCTTCAACTTCAAGTATGTGTAGTTGGGGATAGCCATAAACTTGGCGTAACCCGGGCGCCCGATGATGGCGTGGTATGTCCCCCTGAATCCCACCACCTCAAAGGTGAGGGTCTCTTTTCTGAAATTGGCTGCCGTGCCAAAGCAGACCGGCAGGTCGATTAGGCCTACCGGTAACACCTTCTTTCCAGGTACGACGCCGTGGAAGCCGCCGGCGCTTGGTTGGAGCTGCGCCCTGTTGATCCCGAGAAGGTCGAGGGTCTCGAGGTAGATGATGTTCAGGCTGCTGCCGCTGTCCATCAGCACCTTCGAAAGTCTGGTGTTGACGATGATGGGGTCGACGACAAGTGGGTAGATGCCAGGGCGACTACCTTGTCGGGGTGGTCGTCTCGATCGAAGGTGATGGGGGTGCTTGACCAGCTGAGGTACTGGGGCACAGCCATCCTTGCCGCAAAGACCTCACGGCGCTCCCTTTTGCGCTGTCTTGCGGTTAGCTGCTGTTGATATTTGGTAACGCAATAAGGAAATGATCCGCAAGCGCACGGATATCGGTGAGCATTTCACCCAGGAGATTATCCAGAGTTATCGTATTTATATTTTTACCACTGGGAGAAAGGGTGCATCTGACTAACCAAATCTATTGCTACTATCCCTTTAGGCTACAAAGAATGTCTCTCGATGTGAGTGATGTATAGAGAAGACTGCAACCTTAGTCTCGTTCTAACCTTGGTAAAGATGATCTACTGTTCTATTGGGGAGGCTCACGGAATCTAGACAACACAAAGGATGTTCGACCCGCACCTATAACCCTACCCGTCCTGCTAACGAGATGTGATCTGCAAAGGTAACTCGGAATTGTCACGTTCCTCGCTACTACCACGGTCCAGCTAGTCATGAGATATCTATGAGTACCCTAGCCTAAACACCACGTTTACGCTAACAAGTGATTACTCTAATACTCAACCAGAAGAGGATTAAAGTAAACTCATAAACCAAAGAACAATAAAACAAGAACTTACTAGTATTAGAAGTCGAATTACTGAAGAATCTTAGAAGCAAGCCTCGGGTTAGGAGACTTGATCCCGTAGGTACAACTCGGAGTAGACACCGACAGGCCGGCCTTCCTCCGATCCACACCTCCACTCTATCTCTCTCAATCTAGTAGAAACTAGAAGATCTATTTCTACTTTACATTGGTTGCTAAGCCTAAAAAGAAATATTATTTAGAGAAGAGGTTTTCCTTCGAGGGCACCCCTCAATCTCTATGATAATTTCTTGTCTCCTCCAGGGGCCAGAGGGGGTCTCCATATATAGTCCTCCCCTTCTATGCGTTTTTGGGTCGATAGGCGAGGTGGTACTATGTTATTCTGGATCCAATAGGTCGGTGGAACGTCGTGTGCGAAGAGAGTCCGTAACGGGGTCCAGAGGTGGGCGGGCGCCCAGGTCCTTAGGGCGGGCGCCCTGGGCCTGGCCCATTTCGGGCTCCGCTTCCTTCCCATGGCTTCTAGAGTCTTCTAGATGGTAGAAAATTGCGCGGTGGGTTGATATCTCTATGTAATCCCGACATGTGGGCCTTTCTTCCTTATTTCCTGATAACCCCCTGCAGAAATAGACAAACACCAAAACTCGTGGAATTCTGTCAGATAAAACCCCAAGTCTAGATGTTGATTTCATTTGGATCCTTTTCTTTGTTTATTTGATAATTAAATTTGATACTTAAGGACCGTCAACAGCTGCGTCGAGGGTCCACCGTAGATCATGTAGCAGTCGTGGACAGCTGGGAAACCTTCGTCGTCTTTGTTGTCCCCCTTGTCGCCATTCTTCTCTTTCTTCTGGTCGTCACGGGCGTCCATCTTGAACCCCAAGCCATCGAAGTTCTTCTTCAGCATACGACAGTCCTCGAGCTTGTGGTTTGCCCCTCCCTTAGGGTAAGGGCAGGGCTCCTTTAGCATTTTGTCGAAGATAGCCCCCTCTGGTGGCCCTCGAGGCCTTTTGCGCTCCATGGCGGCGACGAGATCGTCGTCGAGGTCCTCCCGCTAGAACGGCCGTGTTTTCTTCTTCTTTTTGTTCTTTTCGGGCCCTCGACTGGGGCCCTCATCATCATCGACTAACGGCTTGCCTTTCCTTCCTTCGCAGCTAAAGAAGGCGCCGACCGCTTCTTCCCCTGCAGCGTAGTTTGCAACTACGTCCATTAGCTCGTCGATGGTCTGCGGGCAATTCCGGCCTAATTCCCACACCAAGTCTCAACTGGTGGTGCCAGAGACAAAGTCTAGGATGACGTCGCGGTCGGGGATGTGTGGCAGCTCGGTGCGTTGCTTCGAAAAGCGTCGAGCATACTACCAGAGAGTTTCTCCTGACTTCTGCTTGCACTTGCTAAGGTCCCACGAGTTGCCGGGTCGTATGTAGGTTCCTTTGAAGTTGCCCTCGAACACCCTAACCAAATCGACCCAAACGTGGATTTGGTTGGCCGGGAGCTCCTCGAGCCATCTGCGGGCGGTGTCGGAGAGGAAGTGTGGTAGCTGTCGGATGATGGCTCGATCGTCCCCTCGAGCGCCTCCCAGCTGATAGGCTAGCCTGAAGTATGCCAGCCACAGCTCTGGCTTGGTCTCGCCGTTGTATTTAGCAATGCTGGTCGGGGGTCGGAACGGGCCGGGCAGCGGCGTGCTGCGGATGGCCCTGCTGAACACCCGAGGGCCCGGCGGTTCCGGGGCCATCCGGTCCTCATCGTTGTCGTATCTCCCGCCACGGTGGGCGCTGTAACCGCGCTCTTCTGCGTCCCCATACCGACGGCGATGGTTCTCGTCGATGTCGCGTCATGCGTCGTGTCATCGTTGGTTGTCGACGGGGAGGACGAGTGTTGTCTTTTTCCCTCGAGGGGGCGGCTGCTGATGGACCGACACCTCCTTTTCGTTCTGGGCCGGCTCATCACGCTTTTCTGTGGCCGCTCCTCGATGTCGAGAGGCCGAGCCCTCGGCCTGCTGAACTGCCGTCACCTGGAGCAGAGTCTGCACCTTGTCTCGAATGCGTCGCGCTTGGGAGTTCGACGGTTCGAGCATATTACGCAGCAGCATTGTCGCCGCCACGACGTTCTGGCCCGCTCGAGGGAAACTGCTGATGGGCTACTCAGGCTCTCCGTCTCCGATGATCTGCCGATGTACCTCTCGAGCCCGCCTGCAGACACTTCCGCCAAGCGGGTAAGGCAGGTCTTGCTCGAGGATCTGTTCAAGCAGAACAAGGCGCTCGCGATCCTCATTGAGCTTCGCTTTGAGCTCTCGTAGCTGCGCAAGTTGCGCAGTTCTGTCTTCTTGCGAAGGGGGGTCGACCTGACCATCATTCCCAGGCGTCCTGGGGTCCTCCCTTGCTGCAGGGACTCGACCGCCTGCAACGGCGTCCTGTGTCTCGTCGGTGGTTTCCACTGCCCCATCGATGTTGAAGCATTCCCTTGTTGGGTCGTAGCTGTCGGACTCAGAGCCAGAGTCTGGCTCGGTGGCGTAGAAGCATCCACGTCCCTCCTCTAGCAGCCGTTGCCTGAGTGAGGTGATCGTGTATCGTCCAGGCCCTAGGCGACGGAGGCCTCGTAACTGGGAGAAATCCGGCAGCTCGGACGTCCGTTGCTGCGCTTCAGTATCACGTGGGAGGACCATTGGTGTCTCCACGTATGTCTGCATGTTTGGACATATCGCCCTGGCGAGCGACGCCGTGGCATTGTCCAGACTGAACGGCAACGCTCTTCTTGGGGCGAATAGCCCATGTGGAAGTAGCGTAGCAGTGGGGGAGAGCGCGTGGGGCGTGCCATCTCCCATTGTTGTCGTGCGTTCCTCGTGGCGTTGGGCCGCCATACCTGCGGTTTTAGCGCGCGGGGCTGTCGGTTCCTGTGTCACCTCCTGCCTGGCACGAGCTGTCGGTCGTGATGAGGCAGAAGGGTGATGGTGGCGCTGTCCACGCCTCTTCTTGGGCAGGGAGGTGTGGTGGTGAGGACGTCTCGGAGCCCTCAATCGTGCTGGAGCAACGTGGGCTCCTCCCAGTCCTTTGACCGAGAGCAGGATCATGTCATAGCCGGAACCAGTAGACATGAACTCGAGGCTCCCGAACCAAACCACCGTGGAGCACGGAATCGGTGAAATGAGAGTGGCCATGTGGAAAGGAATGGGAAATCGGTGAAACTTGTATGCGTGCTCCCCTTTCTAGAAGGTGATGCAAGAAAAGAAACGAAGATTTATCTTGGTTCGGGCAAGAGAAGGCCCTACGTCCAGCAGGGGGGAGAGGTGTTTGTATTATCTTGCACCTAAGTGCTTGTACAGGGGTGAATACAGGCGTGAGATTGATGGAGATGGAGTATGGAAGCTCTACTAAGCATGTGTGTTGTGTTGTCTCGCGTGTCCTGTATCCGCTCCCGGGCCTCTCCTTTTATAGTTCCAAGGAGAGACCTAGGGTACATGTATAGGCGTCAGAGTAGGGGTCGATAGAGGTATGGCGCGCTGACCTACTCGAGGCCTCCGTCCCGGCGTGGTCTCGAGCCATCTTGTCCTGGTACCTTGATGATGATTACGCGTGCCCCTGTATCCCGCTCTGTGCACCGTCCTGGACTAGTTTATCTGTTGCATGCTTGTACGTTGCGGCAGCAGCTGCGTCGGAGTGGTTGAGGTGTTGTCACTCGTCGCCCGACCCTTCCCCAGGAAGGAAACTTGCCTACTCGAGGGTCGGATGCCGTGTAACGCCTCGCTAGCCAGAGCGCTGACCTTGGGCGTCTCGAGGGGGTCTTGATTAGACGTTCCGACCCACTCCCTACGCCCTGCCACGTTCTGGCTTGTTTGGTGGAGAAGGCTGCAAAAAGAATGACAGGACGGGCGCCTATTCCCTATCACGCTTCCCGTGACTGGAGGGTTAGGTGAGAACGCGGCAGGCGCATTAAATGCCCTGGTTCCCGTGCCCGCGTCACGCGGCGGGCGGCGTCCTTGCGCTCGACGCCTCCCGATTCGCTCGAGCCTGGTTCCGTATTCGACGGTAGCTGGCGCTCGAGCCCTAGTCGATTCGCAGGACGCTCTTTCTGTGTTCGAGGCTATGGCCGTCGAGGACCGTGCGTATAACTGGGTAGGGCGTCGAGTTGGAGGCCTCGACTTGCGTACGGATATTCTCGTTATGCACATTAGTTGGGGTACCCCTTACTGATATCCTCGACACATACTGCAAAGCACAAGCTCTCAACACATCCTCCGGTATCTGATTGATCCTCTCAGTCTGTCCATCTGTCTATGGATGATACACTGTACTAAAATTCAACTATGTTCCCAATGAATCATGCACTACTTTCCAAAAGTGAGATGTGAATTGAGTACCCCTTTCTGACACAATCTTCTTAGGTACCCCATGCAAACAGACAATTCTCTCCATATATAGCTTAGCTAGGCGTTCTCCGGTATACTTAGTCTTGACAGGTATGAAACGAGCAACTTTAGTTAAACGATCTACTATCACCCATATTGAGTCATACCCTCTTTGTGTACGTGGTAAACCCACTATAAAATCCATACCTACTTCTTCCAACTTCCATTCTGGAATCTTCATCGGTTGCAACAATCCAGCTGGCCTCTGATGTTCAGCTTTCACCCGCTCACAAGTATTACATATAGCAACATATTCACCCACATCTCTCTTTAAGCCATACCACCAATATTTCTGTTTCAGATCTAGATACATCTTAGTACTACCAGGATGAATGGAATATGCTGACTCATGAGCCTCTCTCAGAATCATATCACGAATAGCTTTCACTTCAGGAACACATATCATTTTTCCAAACCACAGTACACCATTGTCATCTATTCTGAATCCTGGTACTTTGCCTAGTACCACATTCTGTACTATCTCCTTTAGTTTCTCATCCTCCAACTGTCCTTTCAATATCTCTTCTTCCAGAGTGGGAGTGACATCAAATTCCATAGCATTTACTACAATTCCTACGTTCAAATATGCAAATTCAGCACACAACTCCTCAGATTCTGGTGTCGCCCAAAGCTCATTAGCATATTTCTTTCTGCTAAGTGCATCAGCTATGACGTTTGCCTTTCCAGGATGATAATGCACTTCCAAATCATAATACTTTATGAGTTCCAACCATCTTCGTTGCCTCAAGTTCAGATCTGTCTGGGTGAAGATATACTTCAAACTCTTATGATCAGTATATATGTCACTCTTATGCCCAATCAAGTAGTGTCTCCAAATCTTCAATGCATGGACCACAGCCGCTAATTCTAGATCATGAGTAGAATAATTCAGTTCATGTTTCCTCAACTGTCTAGATGCATAAGCAACAACTCTACCTTCTTGCATAAGAACACAACCCAAACCCAGACGAGAAGCATCACAATAGATAGAGAAACTCTTACTCAGATCTGGCAACACCAACATAGGTGTAGTAATCAATCTCTTCTTAAATTCCTCAAAACTAGCTTGACACTTATCAGACCATACAAACATAGCATTCTTCTCTAACAGAGCAGTTATAGGCTTTGCAAGTTTTGAGAACCATTAAATGAATCTACGATAATAACCAACTAAACCAAGAAAACTATGAATTTCACTTACATCTGTAGGTGGTTTCCAATTCAGCACATCTTTTACCTTGCTAGGATCCACTGATATACCACCATTAGAGACAACATGACCAAGAAAAGAAACTTCTTCCAACCAAAACTCACATTTACTATGCTTAGCATACAGCTTATGTTCTTTGAGTTTGTGTAAGACCAATCTTAGATGTTCAGCATGTTCTTCCTTGGTTTCAGAGAATACTAGAATATCATCAATAAAGACCACCACAAACTTATCAAGATACTCCATAAATACTTTATTCATCATGTACATAAAGTAAGCTGGTGTGTTGATCAAACCAAAAGACATAACTGTATACTCATACAACCCTTACCTCGTTGTGAAAGTTGTCTTTGGTATGTCTGAATTCTGAATCTTCAATTGATGATAACCAGAATGCAAATCAATCTTAGAGAACACACAAGCACCTCATAGCTGATCAAATAAGTCATCAATCCTAGGCAGTTGGTATTTATTCTTGATAGTGACCTCATTAAGTGAGCGATAATCAACACACATCCTCTAACTACCATCCTTCTTATCGACAAAGATAACTGGTGCACCCTATGGTGATGAACTAGGATGAATGAACCCTTTATCTTGCAATTCCTTAATTTGTTTCTTAAGTTCTTCTAGTTCATTAACCCCCATTCTATATGGCCTTTTAGCTATGGGTGCAGTACCAGGTAGTCATTCAATAATAAATTAAATGTCTCGGTCAGGTTGCATACCAGGCAATTCATCTTGAAAGATATCCGGAAACTCATCCACTAACAGATTCCGAGGATCAACATCATCATTCAGTTGGTTCACTTTGGCGGTGAGTGGTGCTTGCACTGTTACATCAACACTGATTTGTTCTACCTTTGGTGTTGTCAGAGCCACTACTCTCTCTTTGCACTTAATATTTGTCTCATATAGCTTCATCCAATCCAAACCCAAGATCACATCTATGCCTGAAGTTCTCATAACCATGGGACTGATAGGAAAATCTACCCCCTTAAAGAAGACTTGCTGAGGGGCAACAATAAGAAACTGGTATAGTCCCACCCAGTGAATTTACTACCATGGGGTTTTCATGGCAACTAGTGGAATGCTATGAACTCTAACAAATGATTGTGAAATGAATGTATGTGAAGCTCCGAAATCAAATAAAACTATAGCAGGGATAGAGTTGATGCTGAACGTACCCATCATAATCTCTGGTCCCTCCTGAACTATTTCTACAGCCACATTGTTCACTGTTGCCGCATAAGAAGTAGCCTTCTGATTGCTGTTCTGCTTGTTGAACTTCTCTGGGCAATCAAATGACATATGTCCTTCCTTCCAACACTAGAAACACCTCGTAGAAGCATTGGTAGCACTCTTCATGGGAGTGGCATTTGAATTTCCTGGGCAGTGTGTCTGCTGACTATTCTGCTGTTGTCTAGGATTACGCTGCTAGAATGGAGGGCGCTGATTCCCATTCTGTGGTTGGTTCTAGAAACGCTGAGGTTGTTGGTTGCGGTTCCACTGACTAACTAGTCCCTAGAACCTCTGCTGATAGCCTTGCTGAGAACTAAAACGGTGACGGTTGTTGCTCCCAGAACCTTGTGCCAGCATCCTTCTCTTCTTATCCTGCCCCTTGCGCATGTTGTCCAACACTATAGCACGATTCACCAGAGCTTGGAAGGTAGGGTATGTGTTTCCTGCCAGCTGCAACCTGAGTTCATAGTATAGGCCTTTCATGAACAAGCGCTGCTTATCAGCATCTTCTCTGACATCATTTTGAGCATAGCGAGCCAACTGTTCAAATGTGTCATGATATTCTGCCACAGTCATAGAGCCCATCTTGAGAGATCTGAATTCTTCTTGCTTGAGCTCCATCATTCCCGCATTTATATGTCGAGCTCTGAAATCTCTACAAAATTCCAGCCATGTGACGGGAGCAGTATTGTTGGGACGAGCAGCTTGATATGACTCCCACCATGTCTGAGCTGCTCCCTGAAGTTGTCCAGAAGCATACAACACCTTCTCCAAATCATTGCACTGTGCTATGTTTAGTTGTCTCTCTACAACAAGTAACCAATCATCTACCTCCATAGGATCAGCTGAGTGTGTAAATACTAGAGGTCTTCCCTTCACAAACTCCCCACGCTTGTCCCTCACATGAACAGGTGGTGGTGGTGGTGGTTGCTGCTGTAAGTGCTGCGTGAAAAAATGCATCATCTCATTCTGGGTTTGCATGAACTCTTCCACAGTAATTGGAACATTGCTACCCATGCCACGACCTCTGCCTCTTCCCCTTGCTGCCATTTGCATTCCAAGGTATAGAAACATGTCTTAGTAACGTCCAACATGACAATTACAAGAGATAACGGAATCTGATATTTTCTGGGTAACATCCAACATTAGCAGATCAGAAAATCAGTCATATCTCGAGTTCCAGAATTCAAAAGCATACATGCTGTACACCGTTGGAAAGATAAAGCAATTATCTACAACTTTCACTTAGATCATATTAACAGATTCCAAAGTTAGGTTAATAAAAAACTGGGTACAACTGAAACTGTTCCAGAATTACAGACTGCACAGAACCTCCACTTTAAAATGCCATAACTCACAGCTCATAACAGATAATAATGTCATTCTTGAGGCATTGGAAAGATATGGAAATCTACTTGTTCCCAGAAAAATTTTATGAACATTGCACGAACATAATTTGAGATATACCAGATTTATTCCACACTGTTCCAGAAATGTTTTAGGGACAGAAACAGAATTTTAACCAACCCTAACTATTTAGTTCATTAATCCTTATGCCTTAGGCCTATAAACTAAATTAAATTGTAGAGAAAATGCACAAGATCATTACACTCATTACAAAGATCCAAATCAAGCACAAGCATAATAACAAACCAAACCAAGCATCAAAGGTTCACACTTCAAGCATTGACTCAAATTGCGGTACTATCGTTCTCTTCCTATTAAGGGTGAAGATCCTAAAACTCCTATTTCAATGACGCCAGAAGGTGGTAAGAAAAGTTCTAAAAGCATATCAAGCAAGGAGTGAGGGTGAGAACAAGTCTTTAAAATAAGCAACAAGGTGAAGATGAATAGCAATGAAGAGGATTTAGTATAGAGAAAAATATCAAGGTTTATAGAACAAGGATTTTGTAGCAATTTCAAATCCTTAAGACGGCCAATCTCTAACTAGGCTTGTGTCTGACAGTCAACAAAGCTTTGATACAAATTTGTCACAATTATATTTTAAGAACAAAATAGGATGCATAAAAGACTCATATGTGCCCTAGAAACAGTCGCACACCCAAGTAGACAAATCTCAAATGTATCATTGCAGTGTTTATTACATAGCATAACGATAATAAATAACATAGTCTTATACAAGAATGGTAGTATCAATAAGTAAACAACGCTCTCGATGGAAGCTCCACACAGGGACAACATTGGCTGGTGACAT